>NC_054700.1:33790007-34087507 GCF_016097555.1 Gigantopelta aegis
AAATATCAACCATGTCTAATATAATAATTATCGGCAGAGCCCTGACAAATACTAATTAAAATACATGTAGTCTCAGTTGATTTTTTCTATAATAAAAACCTTGTGACGAATCCTCTCCATATACAAGTGTGTGTATACACACACACACACACACACACACACACTTATTTGATTACAATGCCACACAGAACAGAACCTTACATGTATCTATCTATATATATATATATATATATATATATATATATATATATATATATATACAGTGAACTGTCTAAATCGGTTTCTGTATAATCCGGATCTCTGCGTAAACCGGTCCATTTCTTAAGCCCCGTCCAGCTACCGTTTATCTCTTAGGTATAAATCTCTGCCTAATCCGTATTCTGGTTACTCTGGACTCCGGATCAAAAATCAAGAATGAAAGAACCATCCATGCATTAATTTCCTCTGTCTACACCAGATTGGGATTTGACTGAACTACGGGCTGCTTAATTAGTTGAACAACGATCGTCAATTGCCAAGTAATCAGGATGCCGTCGCAAGATCAAATACAAAATGTAATCGCACTCGTGTGAAGTTTACTCCTATTGCGGTAGGCCATTAGATCTGGATTTTGTTTTCAAATAATTTCGTATGTACGAATAAATAATGTTTTAGGAAATAAAATGAAATTTAACCTAGTACAAATATTAGAACGACCAGAAACACGTTTAATATGCAGCCACTAATATTTCTTGCAGAAAAATATATTTCATATGTAATTACAATCGTTAAAAAGTCTCTGTTAGTCGATAACATCTTAAAAATTGCAGCAAACTCAAGAATGTCCCTTTAAGTATATTTTTTTTATGTCTGTGAAATAATCGATTGCAAGTCTGGCTTGTATGACTGTGTTTCTCAACCATCCATTGGTTCAAATGTCATTGTTGATCGCGAGTTGTCGATCATTCAAGAACCATAACTCTGGATGAACTCCGTCTAAACTGGTCCTCTATGTAAACCGGACTATTTCGACAGTATCAACTGAGTCCGGTTTAGACAGAGTCCAATGTACATGTACATATAGTTGGACCATACACATAAAAATACCCCACAGAAGGAAATGTTTTACTTAATAACACACTCAACACATTTTATTTATGGTTATATGGCATCAGACATATGCTTCAGGACCACACAGATATTGAGGGAGGAAACTCACTGTCGCCACTTCATGGGCTACTCTTTTCGATTAGCAACAAGGGATCTTTTATATGCACCATCCCTTAGACAGGATAACACATACCACGGCCTTTGATGTACCAGTCATGGTGCACTGGCTGGAAACGACGGCGATCGATCCCAAACCGACCGCGCAGCAAGCGAGCGCTTTATCACTGGGCTATGATACCTAACAGATACACTGACATGTGACAACACATGTGAAAACACATGTGACAACACATGATATTCTTAACAACTCATGCGAACAGTTAGAACTGTCGGTCACTGCCACAAACCTAGATAACTGATCACACAAAGATAAAATTGCATGTGGTAATTTATTATAAAACCCCCAGTAAAAAACGACAACTAAACATTAACAGCTTGTTCTTCACGTGCCATTAAACGTGAACCATTTCCATGACAATGTCATTAACCACAATCACTGTGTTAATAAATATGCACGACTGACTACAAATGGATCATGTTCAGTAATATTAATAACTAACGATAAGTTTACTACATCAGTACATTTAATTAAGTTTGCTTTACATGCCACCCACTTCCTGAATCAGAGGCAGAAAGAAAGAAAGAAATGTTTTATTTAACGACGCACTCAACACATTTTATTTTTGGTTATATGGCGTCAGACATACATGTATGGTTAAGGACCACACATATTTTGAGAGGAAACCCGCTGTCGCCACTACATGGGCTACCCTTTCCGATTAGCAGCAAGGGATCTTTTATTTGCGCTTCCCACAGGCAGGATAGCACAAACCATGGCCTTTGTTGATCACTGGTCGGTGCAAGTGGTTTACACCTACCCATTGAGCCTTGCGGAGCACTCACTCAGGGTTTGGAGTCGGTATCTGGATTAAAAATCCCATGCCTCGACTGGGATCCGAACTCAGTACCTACCAGCCTGCAGACCGATGGCCTAACCACGACACCACCGAGGCCGAACCACGACACCACCGAGGCCGGTGAAACAGAGGCAGTGTTCAAGATTAAAAATTTTGGGCAGTACCTCAGTTGGATCCTAACATTTCAAAATCTGGTACCCCACCTGAGAATTTAGTACCCAAATGAAATGAAATTCATAAATAATATCGTAACAAACTTGGACGACACTCTTACTTAACTTCACCAGTAAATGACAACTTTCATTGTTTCAGAGAAAAATAAAAACGCAGGATTAAAAAAACAAAAAAACTACATTATATGGTATCCCGGTGGGATACTGGGTTCTTGAAGTCTGGTATCCAGAAATAAATTCTGATATCCCCTGGATATTAGGATACCATTAATCTTGAACACTGAGAGGCTTATGTGAAAACACACACTACAGAAACATATGCTACCAAAAACACCTGGACGTTTTGTTATTCACACATCTGGAGGAAATGTCTTGTTGTTATGCATACATGCAATGGAATTAGCTGGTGTCCACTTACCACGACAAATGTCGGCGATAAATTAAATATTTTCCGGGCATACATTTTTTGACTGCAATGTAATTTCATTACTGTGGAAATCCACGACGACTGGTATATCAAAGGCCATGGTAAATGTTATCCTGTCTCCAGGAAAGTGCATATAAAACATACCTTGCTACGAATGGAAAAGTGTGAAAGGTTTTCTCTCTAAGACTAATTGACAAAATTACTAAATGTTTCACATCTAATAGCCGAGGATTAATGAGTCGTCGTGCTCTGAAAGATAAAGATTGCTTTGTTTAATGACACCACTAGAGCACATTGATAGGAATATAGTCTTAGAGAGGAAACCCGCAATATTTTTCAATTAGTACCAAGGGATTTTTTTTTATATACACCATTCCACAGACAGGATAGCACATACCATGGCCTTTGATGTACATGTACCAGTCATGGTGTACTACCTGGAACAAGAAATAGCCCAGTATGGATCTATCCTAGACTGACCATGCATCAAGCAAGTGCTTTATCACTGGGCTACGTGCCACCCGCTCTTTGACACGACAACAAAGCTATAACAATTTACCTTTTCAAGAGAGCGCGATCAGTGGGTGAGTAGAACGGCCAGTCCTGCCGCACATCATTGTATGCATGCTTGGCTAGCACGTAGGCATTGTCCCGGCCCAGTGTTGCCAACTGGTGGAGAACAGTCCCCAGTGAGCCCTTGTCCTTCTCTTTGATTCCATCCCGCTGTAACCGTAGTAACAACTCAGGCTTCTTGTATGGCCTTAAAGCCAACAGATGGATTATTCTGTCTCTGAAAACGAAGATCCATGGATATACAGTGAAACCTCTCAAATCAGGACCCTCTATAAACTGGAATGATCTCAAAATGGGACAGTTGTCAGTCCCTTTTTACAAATAAGTACATAACTTGACCTCTCTAAACCGAATACCTCTTAAAACAAGACATTTTACTTGGTATAGAGTGTGTCCGGTTTAGAGGGGTTTCAATGTAATAATATTATACCGTATTGTTCCTATTTGTAGCGCCCCCTCTAATATAAACACCCCCTATGATCACGAGAAATGTATCATGAAACGGTACCCGTAAAATAGTAAAACTGGCTTACATGACTGCCGACTTGCAATGATTATAATCGGTAAACAAATAAAATCCAAACAGGTGAGCACTACGACACTAGTATGGGCGAACAGTATGTCACACGTCGTTTATCAAATGTATGTCGCTGTTATCTCCACGCAGAATGAACGCACGACACTCCGTTAACGCTGTTCAAAACCGGAAGTACAAACATACCGGTAGGTATTTACACCGACACCGTAACACCTTTTAAAAAACAGGTAAATGATAACTTTAACTGAACTGCAAACTGCAAACTGGAGTCAAATGTCAACAATTTAACTTTAACTAAACTTATAACTGGAGTCAAATGACAATAATTTGTGTACACAGTGACAATCAAATACACTCCGCAGGCCCTATATGCCTATGTGCACAGTACCATGTATTTCGATAAATCAGCTGACGATGTACGGTAAGCTACGTCATTTCAACAAGAAAACGTCACTGGTGGAGTGACTCGGCGGCAAAGCTTTTGATGTCTCTGACACACAGGTCTTTAAAGTAAAAGAAAAAAAAGAAAGAAGTAAAATGACACCTACCTATAAGACATATTATAAAGTGCAGAGTTATTTTTGGTTCCAGCTGAATTCAATGGAGCACCACCGGACAGACGACCAGACAACGGCGCAGACGATGCATTCTGATTGGATCCCTTATTTGGAGAGTAGCCTCCCCCTGAGGTCCTGTGAGGAGAGTGGTGTGACACGATGGGGGGTGCGGCAGACCCGCTGATGGTAGGGTGGGGGTTGCACAGGCGGGCAGCCAGTCCTGATTGGGGGCTTACGCCTTTGTGCGGTATGGGTTTGCTGGCTGCATTGCCGGGTTTCGACGACAGAAGGTGGTGGTGCTGGGAGCCCGATAGAACCTTCTTTACTTTCTTGCTGATGTAGCGCCCACTTGGTTTGATCTCTTTGGTACTGAAAAAAAACCCACAGTGTAAGATATAGTGCCAACTCAGAAGAAAGGAAATGTTTTATTTAACGACGCACTCAACACATTTTATTTACGGTTATATGGTGTCAGACATATGGTTAAAGACCACACAGATATTGAGAGAGGAAACCCGCTGTCGCCACTTCATGGGCTACTCTTTTCGATTAGCAGTAAGGTTCTTTTATATGCACATTCCCACAGGCAGGATAGTACATACCACGGTCGTTGTTACACCAGTTGTGGAGCACTGGCTGGAACGAGAAATAGCCCAATGGGTCCACCGACAGGGATCAATCCCAGACCGACCGCGCATCAAGCGAAAGCTTTACCACTGGGCTACATCTCGCCCCTGCCAACTCGGTTTAACCTCTTTGAATCTTGAACTTTTATTGCAATTTCTCTGAGATACTGACTTTCATTCGAAATATTTTTATTCGAAATTTTAATTTTATCTATCTGTGATATTTGTATTTTTTGCACGGTTCTTTGCACCATGTTTCAATTTAACTGTTGAATTTTTATATTGATGTTGATCATCACTTAATGTTTTGCATTTACCATAGTTTGACACCCAATAGCCAATGTAGTTTTCGTGCTGGGGTGTCATTAAAAATCTATTCTAGCTATTCTAATCTGAAAAAAAGACAGTGTTAGATACAGTGCCCACTCGGTTTGATATCTTTGGTACTGAAAAAAGAAGACAGTGTCAGATGTAGCGCTCACTCGGTTTGAATTACTGTCATGTAAACACATCCATTCACATTAAACACTGTGCCCCATTTTATACTCTATTTTGTGTGTGTGTGTGTGGTGTGTGTGTGTGTGTGTGTGTGCATGTATGCCTGTGTGCGTGTGCGTGTGTACATGTGCGTGTGCATGTGCATGTGCATGTGCTTGTGCTAGGGAAGATTGCCTATACTATTTTCCTCACCCACCAGCCTTGGTAAAGTTCCAGCTGACATGCATGAAAAAGCCAGCAAAATTCAGATCATATTTTGAAGGTAATTTAGTACCGGTACACATAACAACAAAGTAAATACCCAATAATGATAAAAATGCTGTTGTAGTTCAATTTATGGCGACAGTACTGATTGCCGGTGCAAATTTTGAAGGAAGGTAACTAAAAATTGTTTTGTTTAACGACACCACTAGAGCACATTGATTAATTAATTATCAGCTATTGGATGTCAAACATGTGGTAATTGACTCGTAGTCATCAGACGAAACCCGCTACATTTTACCTAATGCAGCAAGGGATCTTTTATATGCACTTTCCCACAGACAGGAAAGCACATACCACAGCCTCTGTCCGGTTGTGGTGCACTGGTTGGAATGAGAAAAAATACAATCACTGGATCCACTGAGGTGGTTCGATCCTGCGATGCAAGCACCTTAAGCGAGCATTCAACTGACTGAGCTAAATCCCTGCCCTGAATTTCGAAGGCTGCATGAAATGTATGATAAATTTACACACCACACTTTTTTGCTTTCTTCTTCAGCTAATGTCATTTTCTCCCGTGTATTGCGATAGACATCATCAGATGCTTGGACATTAATTCTCGTATCCATGACTCCCAAACTCTGCAAAGTGTGGCCATATCTGTAAAAGAAACATAAACGTTATCACATAGTGTTTACTACGACCAAGTGACCAAGGCACATTGTACAAAGCAGAGTTATATGAACTCTGGGTCAGTCTATTTTCCTTTTAACTATTTTTCACACAAATACATTTAAGTGTAGATTTTATTATTTATTTATTTCTGTTAACCACTGGTTTAGCCGACTAACTGGTCACAAGATTATAAAACAATCTTAATATTAAAAACACCATCAAGTAACCCACAAAACAGAAATCTCCCAACCCAAACCATTACATTTGTCTTTCTTACACACCCGTTGGTGAGAACACCATACGTTATTTTTGGTTACACATGGTTGTTAAGACATGTATGTGTGTTAACAATTTCAAGACATACGACTGGCTGCTCCTAGGTGATGACCAGGTCACCAATGCCATACAACCAATGAAAAACTAAATGATGGAAATCGATTAGACTGTGACATATAGTTAACCTGACATTCATGTGTCTGTGACACGTATGTCAGCTACATGTGCAATGGCTGTAGGTAGTACTAAACCAAATAACTTCTGGCTGGGTCAAAGTTCGAGGTGCACACAACTTTTGAGAGAGAAGTGAACACCACAAGTCCTGTGATTGGTTATAAATGTGAGTGTGTTGGCTGTAAAAAATAATAGTTTCATCTGGGTAAAAAAAATATGCTTTCGGTCATTAGATACATTTTAAAACAACTTGTGAGAAAAATGGTATCTAACGGCCACTCATGTATTAATTCTCTATTGAAATCATTGTAATAAAACAAAAATAGTCATTAATTAAATAGCAACATGTATATTGATGAAATGAAACACTTTGGGCTAAATTTACAAAGCCTGTTTTTGTCTTAAATGTTAGTAATTACATGTATTTATAATGTTTAAACACCTGTGTTTAACAAAAACAGGCAAAGTAAATTGGCCCGTCTTGTCTTTCGATACATCCAGCCAGATACATGGAATACATGTAAGTAGTATACACTGTTAACAAAGGAGAGGAACATTTCTTTAAAAAGTTTGTTTTGTTTAACGACACCACTAGAGAACATTGATTCATTAATCTTCTGCTACTGGATGTCAAACATTTGATAATTCGGACATGTAGTCATCAGAAGAAATCCGCTACATTTTTTCTAATGCAGCAAGGGATCTTTTATATGCACTTTTCCACAGATAGGAAAGCACATACCACAGCCTTTGACCAGTTGTGGTGCATTGGTTGGAACAGGTATTTCTTTAAAGACACCTCAGTACATTTAACACTATGGCTATTTTCCGTCACACATACATGGTTATTTCAACAATAAATCCACACAACATAATAAAAGATAGGAAAACTGCTGCTGCCTTATTAAGTAAATACTCCTAACAAAACAGCAGATATCTTGTGTATGCACTTTCTTACACAGACAAGTCAGCACTTACAGTCTTTGATATCTAGTTGTGGCACTGGTTGGGACTGGGGGAAACGAAAACAAGAGTCCACCGAGGACGATAGATCATGCACTTATAGCTTTTATGTCAAACCATCCAGGTTCAAGGTTAATGAGAAATAAATAACCAAGGTTTTCTGTGTCATAACGATAATTAGTGACAAAAGTCGCAGCCGAAACCAGCGGTGGTAATCAACACTGCTATCACAAAAGCTGTTACAAAATTTTATCTGCAACTGTAAATTCAATCACTGTTGGATGTTAAATTATATTTGACTGTTTACAGACATCAGTAGTTGAACTACATGTAGTTTATGTGGCTGCTACAGGTTTTCTTGTTGACACCAGTAACAACAACCTTGGCTTGGCAGTGCAGTCACCAAAAATTCTAGTGGCGTAGGAAGGTGCCAAAAAATGTGTGTGTGTGTGTGTGTGTGGGGGGGGGGGGGGGAGAGGGCACACTTTTATATTTACACACTTTTACACTATTATAAAGCAAATATAAAGCAAAATATCTGAAAAGTGGGGGGGGGGGGGGGGCACATGCCCTCTTGCAACCCCGTTCCGTTTCCTATGCCAGTGCATTCTGTGCCATGTTAATCTAAAAAAAACCACTGAATGTTTACATCTACGACTAGCAGTCATAATAGTCATGTACGTTTACAATGTTTGGCATCTATTTTGTGCACAAAATTGGGCCCAATGTTTTAACATGACCAACGACTGGTATATTATTGAAATAACTGAATAAATGTTTTAAAATTAAAAAGTTTAAAGTTTGTTTTGCTTAACAACACCACTAGAACACTTTGGATGCCATATTTATTTGTTAATTTTGACATATTCTTTGAGGTGATCTACTACATTTTCCATTAGTAGCAAGGAATATTTGTATTCATGTATGCACCATCCCACAAAAACTCACCACATTTTAATTACGGTTATATATGGTGTCAAATGTATGGTTAAGGACCATACAGATGAGAATGCAATGGGCTACTCTTTTCAATTAGCAGCAAGGCATCTTTTATAAGGACCATCCCACAGACAGGACAGTACATACCACAGTCTTTGCTACACCAGTTGTAGAATACTGGTTTGAATAAGAAATAGCCCAATTAGCCGACCAACGGTGATCAATCGTAGACCAGTTTGACATGAAGCTTTATATCCCCCCCAACCCCACACCCTACACACATGCCTGCTTACATTTATGATTAAGACATTTAGTTCATTGGATATATTCCCATCCCATCCAGTGCACCACACAACTGGTAAATCAAAGACTGTGGTATGTGCTATCCTGTTTGTGGGATAGTGCATATAAAAGATCCCTTGCTACTAATGGAAAAATGTAGCGGGTTTCCTCTCTAAGACCATATGTTTGACATATGTATCCAACAAGCAATGATTAATATACCAATGTGCTCTAGTGGTGTCATTAAACAAAACAAACTTTAACTTTCATTGGATATATGACCATAATATAATTTGACTGGCTCTTCATTTTTCATTTAAGAACGGATTTAAGTGAATTAAACACCCCCCCCCCCAAAAAAAAAAACCATTCCCCCACCTCTGGTTACCACTTGCTGGTTATAGCTAAATGCCTGACCTACTACACAGTAGTGTACAGCTGCCGTATGGTAGGGCTTAGAGAAAGAACAAACAAGCACTTGATTAGATGGATGTGACAAACTTAATATTAGTTGGCCAACATCTGTGCTGCAACCAGAATAAATGTATTCAGTCGTGGTTCCCGCTGGCAATTGATTCTTAATATTCCTGACACAGCAATATTGTAAACACAGACACACGGCAGGACAGTTTAGGACACGGCAGGGCTCGAAATAGCAGACTGCAAAATGCAAAACGCAGCCCATTTTTCAGATCTAGCAGGTGAAATGAAAATTTGCCTGCTAAAACTAAAAAAAAATTGCAGGTAATTTTGCAAGGGACAGGTGTTTGTACAATTATATCATTATTCTGCTATTCAGCTTGTGATTCTGTTCTATTTTAATTCCATAATGCTCTAAACTACATCTGAGAGGTCCTAATTTTCCACACAGTCCCAAATCCTCCACTCACCCTGCAGCTTTTTTACTTTCAACAGGAGATATGTTTTCTTAGCAGGACATGTTTCGTTTGGCCTGCTATTTATAAAGAATAACAGCAGGCCATATGTTACATCCTATCTTTAGCCCTGCACGGTTTGCCAATTTTCAAATATAAACTGAAACTGAATTTGGTACATACGGAGTGCATAAAGTTAAAAGTTTTTTAAATATTTTTTATAAAGACACCACTAGAGCACATTGATTTATTAATCATCGGCTATTGGATGTCAAACATTTGGTCAATCTGACATAGTTTTCAAGAGAAAATCCACTACATTTTTTCCGTCAGCAGTAAGGGATCTTTTATATGCACCATCCCACAGACAGGACTGCACGAACCACAGCCTTTGATATACGACGGGACCAACCGCACATCAGGCGAGCAGTTTACCACTGGGCTACGTACTGCCCCTGCAATGTATAAATTCTTAAAGGCTATTCTTCATCTACATGTAGATCTAAATACCCCCATATGACTACAAACTACAGCTATTTGACATGTAACATATGATTATATTGATTCTAGGCTCACATACTTAGAAAGGAAACCTGATGCCGCTATATGCAGCGGCAGGATGATATCTTTTACATGCACTGTTCCAGAGACATGTCGGCACTGCATGACCTGTGGTATAAACATGCGATGGGACAGAGGCTGTGTAAAGGTTTAATAAAATCACCAACTCATTCATTCCTACAAACCAAGTTGAACCAAGTTACTCATTTATTAACGCTGGTGAAAAATACATGTACAGGCCACCTCTGTGTTTGTAATGCAGGATACCTGTATGTTTGTAACACAGGCTACCTACAGGTCACCTCTGTGTTTGGAATCAGGCTACCTGTATGCTTGTAACACAGACTAGCTGTATGTTTGTAACACAGACTAGCTGTATGCTTATAACACAGTCTAGCTGTATGCTTATAACACAGTCTAGCTGTATGCTTATAACACTGACTAGCTGTATGTTTGTAATACGTACTTGCCATCCAGCTGCTCCATGCACTCAAAGCTCCCGTTGCGGTCAGAGGGGATGTTTGAAAAGGCAAACTGGAATGTACGGAAGGCTGGAGAGTTGTCCGATGACATCTCAATGGGCACGGTAACAAACTGAAGGAAAAACAACATTAAAATCATCAACAAGTTCAACATACCTTTCAGCAGCTGTCTACCAACTTGGATTGTATATTAACCTTTTTGAAAGGGACACAACCCTGCCAACATAGCTGGAACCCCCCACCAAACCCCAAACCCTCAACCCCCCAAAAAACAAAAACAAAAACCCAACCCTGCATCCTGCACTCTACCATGAACATTTATATTTTTAAAAAACACAAAAAAAACCCCACCTAAATGAAAAAGAAGCATTATGCAATACATGTCCCCTACAGAACCCAACAATTTTTTTATCTCTTAAATTTAAGGAACATACCTTTGTGAAAAGATAAGCTTGATCAGTTACAGTAAATTATAAAGCTATACACAAAATTTCAGCTCAATGTCTCAAGACCTTCTGAAAAAAAGTCTGGAAAACAAATTTTCACATCTCACAAGTTCAAGAACCATAACTCCATCAAAAATGGGTCAATCTCCCTGAAAGTCAAACTTAACTGTAACAGTACACGATAAAGCTATACAAAAAAATTGACCTCAATATCTCTTGGCATTCTAACAAAAACATCCGGAAAACTATATGTGGGACAGACGTACAGACAGACAGACACACAAAATAAGTCAGACTTCCCCATATGCAAAATCAAAGCGAGCTAAAGATCATTCCATAAACGATGCCAGACGAGCAGTCACATGAAGTTTCAAATATAATGTATTAAAGATTTTATTGCAAAGAGATCAATTTGTCACTCCAGGCGAAGACTAATAGTAATTCAGGCCTCAAGTCACTCATTGCTGGATCGATAATTTATTCCTGCATCAGTAATTCAATTTATATAGCACTTCATGTAAAATTGACTGAATAATCAGTTCTAGCAATATGTACTTTGTTTTGTTTTACAATCTAAACCAAAAGTTATGCAAACCAAAATAGGTTATAAAACGTTTCTCTTTCTTTTTTAGCACAATCCTTTATCAGGATGTGCAAAATCTGAATAGGCAGCTCTACAATTTCCACAAACAAAAATCCAGAAGAAAGAAATGACTTTATGTTGGAATAGTTAAAGTTTGTTTTGTTTAATGACACCACTAGAGTACAGATTTATTTATCATTAGCTATTGGATATCACACATTTGGTAATTTTGCAATTTAGTCAGAGAAGAAACCCTATATATTTTTCTATTAGTAGCAAATAATCTTTTATATGCACAATCCCAGACAGGATAGCACATAGCACAGCCTTTGATGTACCAGTCGTGGTGCACTGGCTGGAACGAGAAATAGCCTAATGGATCCACCAATGGGGATCAAACCTAGACCGACCGTGCATCAGGTGAGTGCTTTACCACTGGGCTACATCCCACCCACTTATATTGGAATACAGCCACGTGTACATAAATGAAATTAACAACAAAAAGTGTGAATTGTGTATATTGTTCAAATTATTAACAAAAAACAAACAAAAAAACCCGAAAAAACACAGAAACCCCACCAAGACTCTCCCTCCCCCAAAATCACTCAACCAACACAACCAAAAAACACCAAGAGGCAACTAAATGGTGACCTGAGTAAATTCTTGACCTCACAAGGCTTACTCCCATTTGGTCGAATTCCCAATTGGTCGAACTGCTAAAACAGCACTAGATATCGTTCAATGGTCTTACTGACATGGATGTTGTTACCGTAGTCATTATAATGAACTGTTCCAGATTATTTAGAAACCGATTATTATTGTACAGATGGCATAGATATCACTTAACGCATAAAGCATGCAAATATGACAAATATAGAAATAATCCATGTGTTGAATGTAGCGAATGTCTGTAAATAATTTTAAAAGGTCTCCATCTAAAAAAAACTATTTCACAAATAGCAAAAAAAAATTTCAACATTTTAAAATATTCATATTTATTCACAAGAGGCCATGGAGAAACTGAAAAACTGGAGAAAATATGTCTATGTACGGCAGCCCATTTTTGTACATTGGTAAGTAAACCATTGTCTGTCTATAATCAAAACTTGTACAAACACGAAGAGGCCATGTTTATTACATACACAGGTAATCAGGTAGTGGTTATATAACAGACGAGTACTTATTTTTCGACCAATTGGCATTTCGACCAATTGGGAATTCGACCAAATGGGGACACCCCTCACAATACCCATTTTGCTTCCCCATGAGTCAAGGAAGCTTTCCACCAAGTTTAGTTACAAGTGGTTTAGTGATTGTGAAGAAATTATAATTTAAATGCATTTCGCTATATACATGTACAATTCTAGTAAACTATATCCAGGCACAAACACAAGAATATGAATAATAAAATTCACAACTTTGATAAAAAAAAAAAATATTGTTTAACGACACCACTAGAGCACATCGATTTATTTATTATTGGCTATTGGATGTCAAACATTTGGTAGTTTTGACACATAGTCTTAGAGACGAAACTCACTACATTTTTCCATTAGTAGCAAGGGATCTTTCATATGTACCTACCCACAGACAGCACAGCACATACTACAACCTTTGATATACCAGTCATGGTGCACTGGCTGGAACGAGAAATAGCCCAATACGTCCACTGACAGAGATCGATCCTAGACCGACTGCACATCAGGCAATTGCTTTACCACAGGGCTATGTCCCGTCCAGCATGTATGAAGAAGAAGGAAATGTTTTATTTAACGACGCACTCAACACATTTTATTTACGGTTCTATGGCGTCGGACATATGGTTAAGGACCACACAGATACTGAGGGAGGAAACCCGTTGTCGCCACGTCATGGGCTACTCTTTTCGATTAGCAGCAAGGGATCTTTTATATGCACCATCCCATAGACAGAATAGCAGATACCATGGCCTTTGATGTACCAGTCGTGGTGCACTGGCTGGAGCAAAAAATAGCGCAATGGCCCCACTGATAGGTAGCATGTATGAAGACTTAATTATTTGGTTATACGATTTCTGGAAGTTGAGAAGAATATTTTTCTAAATTGGCTTAATCTTGCCAAAGTCAGGATAGTACTTAACTACATGTACCATAGCCTTTAATGTACCAAAGGTTAGACACTGGTCAGAGTTTCTGCCAGAGGGTACGAAGGGTAAAATTACATACCTTAAAATCTTGAAAATTAATGGATATATATTTTTTAATTTTCATAAAGATTATATTAAGAGTTCTGCTGTTTAAAATTTGTCATAGTATATGAAATACAGTGTCCAGTTTCAAAAGATTTCAAACCTATAACCATTTAGTAGGGACGCTTATAATCTTGTTTTATTTTTATTACATACACTCAAATTATTTTCTGGCAGAAAGCCAGAAAGAGTTGATGGATGACAATCAATCATGCGATACCAGGTAAAAGTTCTACTAAGGAGCTAGATATTCGTGGATAAGATGGAGCTAGATCCCCCCCCCCCCCCCCACACACACACATCACAACCACCACCCCACCATGAGACTAAGAGATAAATAGGTTTAATAGATTCAGCTTGTTTTCACCTCTTTGTATTCAGAGATGTCGTTGCTTAACATATTATGTACTTGTACATTATTATGGTGATTGCCTTAAAAAACCCACATCCATTAAAGAAAACATAACACGGCAAAGATCACGAAAACATGACACCGCTTTTTTTCAATAACAATAAGAGGTCTTTTTATCTGCTCATTCTCACACCCCAGTGAGCACATCACAATCAGTGGCGGGAGTGGGGGTGGGGGTGGAGGGGCACATCTAATAATAGTTGACAGTTATGACAAGTGATTTTCATGTCAGACCTATACACTTGTACACACAGGTGACCTGTGCTGTGATACGGTGTGCCATTCACTTGGCGTTCAGTCAACAAACCAGAGAGATCAGCCCAGACCCAACAGACATAAATAAAACAAAAACGCCAGCCACCTCGGCCAGTGAACAGCACACACACATAAATAATAGTAATGCAACATGGATGATGGCTTGAGACAAACAAACAACTCCCAACACGGTATACTCACAACAGTAATCTCACAACACAGAATGAATGATAGCGGGTATATTATACATGTAGCTGGTATTTTTTCTTAAACATATATATATTATTATTCATGTACTTACAACATAGGCATCTTTCATGTAAGCAATATACCACATGAGCTAAACTAACGAAGCCTGTTTTTCTAAAACGCAAATGTTTAAGCATTGTAAATGTATGTAGTTACACGCGTGTAAGACATAAACAGGTGTTTAAGCATTGTCAATGTATGTAGTTACACGCATGTAAGACATAAACAGGTGTTTAAGCATTGTCAATGTATGTAGTTACACGCGTGTAAGACATAAACAGGTGTTTAAGCATTGTCAATGTATGTAGTTACACGCGTGTAAGACATAAACAGGTGTTTAAGCATTGTCAATGTATGTAGTTACACGCGTGTAAGACATAAACAGGTGTTTAAGCATTGTAAATGTATGTAGTTACACGCGTGTAAGACATAAACAGGTGTTTAAGCATTGTAAATGTTTGTAGTTACACGCGTGTAAGTCTAAAACAGGTGTTTAAGCATTGTAAATGTATGTAGTTACACGCGTGTAAGTCTAAAACAGGTGTTTAAGCATTGTAAATGTATGTAGTTACACGCGTGTAAGTCTAAAACAGGTGTTTAAGCATTGTAAATGTATGTAGTTACACGTGTGTAAGACATAAACAGGTGTTTAAGCATTGTCAATGTATGTAGTTACACGCGTGTAAGACATAAACAGGTGTTTAAGCATTGTCAATGTATGTAGTTACACGCGTGTAAGACATAAACAGGTGTTTAAGCATTGTAAATGTATGTAGTTACACGCGTGCTGGGACTAACAAAATGTACCTTAGTGGTTGTCCAGTGGACAAGTAAACATTTATAATGCTGTTTCAATTTGAGCAATCAAAAACATTGTCCATACTCTTGAATAAAACTAACAACTTATCTGGACAAGTAAAAATATTGATGGACAAGTAAATTTGTATATGTATTTGTCTGATGGACTATAGTACTGTCGAAAATAGAATAAAAATGATTGTCGTCAATTATTTCTTACATATTAAACAGACAAGTAAATATTTTGTAAATATATATTTAATTATAGTCTACCTAATTTAGCATTTACTTGTTTTGGCTCTCATTGATGTACAAGGTGGTGTTTACTCTTGAAATTAAAAGAAATACGTCAGTAACAGGTGATTTGTGAACTTTATTGGAAGAGACTATAACAAAGTTTGGTCAACATATTTCATCGCTGTTACAATATGTGAGGGACCGTTTCTGATGATGGTTTACCCCTATTCCTCCCCAAAACAAAATATTTGTAGACATTTATAAGTAACTTTTGAGCAAAACTGTCAAGAACCATTTTGATTTTGTGATCTATTTTCCGGTATTAAAGGTGCTATCTCAAAGTTGCATAATGACAGCTATGGCAAATCATGTTTTTATTAAATTTTGCTTTAACATTTAAAGACTACACCTTTAACTATATGCCCAAAATTATGATTATAGGAAATGATTTTATCTACTAGTAGAAAATACATTTTTATTGGAGAATCACATATAACTTCTGATATAGCACCTTTAAGTGGTTGCAAGATTGTGTACATTTCTACTGTATTTATATTGAATTTATATTCACTAAATATGCTGGTCAAAATTAATAATTTATGCTGCAATTCAAAATAATCAGTTATCTTGCAGTTTTAAATTAAAAGTTTGTTTAAGGGTAAATCAAATTGACATACATGTATATCCATCAAAATGTGTTATAGTCTGTTCCAATAAAGGTCACAAATCTCCTGTTTACTGACATCTTTATTTTAATTTCAAGAGTAAACACCATTGTACATCAATGAGAGCCCAAACAAGTAAATGCTAAATTAGGTAGAGTATCATTAAATAGGTATTTACTAAATATTTATTTGTCAGTTTAATATGAAAGAAATAATTGACGAAAATCGTTTTTATTTTATTTCCGACACTACTTAAGTGAAAAATTCTGCTTATTAATTCTGCTGTACACTCGATCAGCAATAAGATTCACAAGCTTGAATGTGAAGACATTAATATTTCAAACAAGAAACTAAGCTTTAAACAAAAATACTATACACATGTATGCTGACATCTCACTTCTAGACGTAACAGTAGATTCTGACATAACAAACCAGGGCCCTTATGTTTGAAGCTACATGTAGTGCTAGGATATTGCAGAATCATCTTAGGCTAAAGAGTGTCATAGTGACGTCATAGCCTATGATTGATTCACGCTATCGAAGTGCTAAGAATAGCTACGGCAATATGTAGTTAGCTTATTAAAAGTCAGAAAAGTTATAATCAGGCTGTTATAATACCTCTACGTTAGTTTTATTTTTAACATATTTATACTAATTTGTCAGTAAGCAAATTTAGTCGGCAAAACCGTAAAGATAGACAGATAGAGAGATAAATAAGCTGACACACAAAGATTTATTGACATATGATAAGGTAAACAAGATTAACTCTCTTTTTTAATATTTCAGATCACAAATCCTTTAAGGACAGCTATAGCTTGCAGCAAACTAACAGATATTTTGTTGTGACTAATTTTGACTGACATCTTGCTTGACATCGCATGGGATGTCAAGCTTGAAATTATTGTGTACGCATTACTAAAATCATCTATAAAATGTACCAATGATTCTGAAATCACCAAAAAATTTACAAATATATATGTATCCATAATTCCCAAATCACATATAAAACATATTTATGTAGCCATAATTATCCAGTCACCCATGAAATGTATTTATATACCCATAATTATATATATATAAAAATCACCCATGAGATGTATTCATATAACCATAATTATCAAAATACCCATAAAATGTATTTATATACACATAATTATAAAAGGACCTAATAAATCTATTTATGTATAACATATGTATGTACCTACATCTATAATTAAAATCAATAATATAAGTTTAAGTACTTACCCCATTGTTTCCTTGGAACTGAATGGAAGGCTGCTTAGTTGTTTTTGACTGCAAAATAAAGAAGATATCATGATCACTATACAGTAATTGGAAACACATTAGCATACTGAACTGGTACAATATTATATAATAAAGCATACCTAGTCCTGGAAAGGAATGTTTCAACAGGTGGTAGATGTGACACTTTTAGCTACTTACATGCTGGGGTCTGTTTATTAAACAACTTCTGCACTGTCCATAGCAATCAGCAATGCTGTAGTTTTTAATTCTCCACGGCATTTGCAATGAACATTTTCTTAATTCAAGGGGTTATTAAAGCTGCATATTTTTAACTACCCCCCCCCCCCCCCCAAAAAGCTATTTAATCAAATAATTTCATTTACTCAATTACTGGCAGAAAAAACACATTTATGTTCAAAATCTAAAAGAAAGAAATGTTTTATTTAACGACGCACTCAACACATTTTATTTACGATTATATGGCATCAGACATATGGTTAAGGACCACACAGATTTGAGAGGAAACCCGCTGTCACCACTACATGGGCTACTCTTTCCGATTAGCAGCAAGGGATCTTTTATTTGGGCTTCCCACAGGCAGGATAACACAAATCATGGCCTTTGTCGAACCAGTTATGGATCACTGGTCAGTGCAAGTGGTTTACACCTACCCATTGAGCGTTGCGGAGCACTCACTCAGGGTTTGGAGTCGGTATCTGGATTAAAAATACCATGTCTCGACTGGGATCCGAACCCAGTACCTACCAGCCTGTAGACCGAAGGCCTAACCACGACGCCACCGAGGCCGGTTCCAAAATCTAAAATGCCAGACAGACATTAAATAGGGCTTCCAGATTATGGTAGCCCCACTCCCATGGCTAGTGAAAACCCCCAGAAGAGATCATATGTTGCAGTTAGGTCTAGTTTGTAAATATGAATATCCTGACCCCACCCCAACCCCTAATGTTAGTGTGTTTAAGCTCTATCTCCCTCTTAAGGTGACATATCTGATTATTATTATTTAGTAAAATTGTATTAACTTAAAGTAAAGTAGGGCTAGTGAATTTTAAATCGTGGCTAGTAAATTTTTAAAATCACTGATCCCATGGCTAGTGGATTTTATAAAAATTCTAGAAGCCCTGCATTAAATGTGTACAAAATCACTGTTACTATGTAAATGTTTTACATAACACTCTACAATGATTCTACAGATAATGTGTCCAACATCACTGTTACTATGTAAATGTTTTACATAACACTCTACAATGATTCTACAGATAATGTGTCCAACATCACTGTTACTATGTAAATGTTTTACATAATACTCTACAATGATTCTACAGATAATGTTTGCAACATCACTGTTACTATGTAAATGTTTTACATAATACTCTACAATGATTCTACAGATAATGTGTGCAACATCACTGTTACTATGTAAATGTTTTACATAATACTCTACAATGATTCTACAGATAATGTTTGCAACATCACTGTTACTATGTAAATGTTTTACATAATACTCTACAGTGATTCTACAGATAATGTTTGCAACATCACTGTTACTATGTAAATGTTTTACATAATACTCTACAATGATTCTACAGATAATGTTTGATGGTGAAAGTCCGATTGTTGCTTTGCTCAATATTTAATGTAGATTCTTCTGTTTAGGGAAAACCACTGTTTGTGACAAATAGGAGCACATTACAATTTTAGTATTCCCCTTTGAATTAGGAAGATTATGTATGGGAATTATAAATTTTAAAACTATTTACCACAAATAACAACAGTTACAGGTAACTTATAAATACATTTCTACTTTCTGTTTCATTTGACAGTGTTACTTACACTCACAAACACAACAGGGTTTAAACTGTCATTCACTAAATCACTAAATGTGAATCAAAGTTGAATTTGGGGAATTTATTTCATTAGCTAAGTGGAATATCAATGCTGTCATTTTGACTACCACACACTATTTTCATACATCACAGAATGAATGTGTTAATCGGTCAAAGTATTCCAATTACATAACTACGTTGCTGAGAAGTAATTGAGACATCTCGACCTATATGTACCACACTAAAAGATAGATCAAATATGTCAAATATAGAGACTTATTTTGTTATATTACTGGTAAAGGCCAATTGAAACTTAAATTTAGCTGAAGACTTTTTTTCCAAATTCACCAGTTAATTTTCGGGGTCCAGTTTAAACCCTAACACACCCAGACACATACCCACAGCTAGACACACAAAATGTGTACACATACATATATAAATAAAAAGCAATAGTCTACTGAAAATGTGACAGACATTAAACTGTCATCAAAGCTATGTATTGAACTAAGCCTCAGTAACACAATCGCTGATGATTGTGCATCAAGTTCACATGTTTAAAATAAATATTTCCTTGTTTCCTTGACAAATGCAAGCATTTGTTTGCACGAAGCTGTGAAGGAAGGACATACCAGATAAACATGATGTTCAACCATTGCAATAATTAACACACACTATCAGCCAACAAGATCAAACCTTACGTAAGTGTCTGTAAATGAAGACTGTGCTACACTCATTCGGCATAACAAGTTTGATGTCAAAGACAGTTTAAAGTTTGGGGTTTTTTGGTTAACAACACCACTAGAGCACACTGATTCATTCATCATCGGCTATTAGGCATAAAACATTTGGTAATTTTGGCATAGTGTTACAGAAAGAAAGAAAGAAATGTTTTATTTAACGACGCACTCAACACATTTTAATTAA
This sequence comes from Gigantopelta aegis, assembly GCF_016097555.1. Taxonomy (NCBI): domain Eukaryota; kingdom Metazoa; phylum Mollusca; class Gastropoda; order Neomphalida; family Peltospiridae; genus Gigantopelta; species Gigantopelta aegis. The sequence continues at coordinate 33,810,779 of NC_054700.1, forward strand.
AGTTATATGGCGTCGGACATATGGTTAAGAACCACACAGATTTTGAGAGGAAACCCGCTGTCGCCACTTCATGGGCTACTCTTTCCGATTAGCAGCAAGGGATCTTTTATTTGTGCTTCCCACAGGCAGGATAGCACAAACCATGGCCTTTGTTGAACCAGTTATGGATCACTGGTCGGTGCAAGTGATTTACACCTACCCATTGAGCCTTGCGGAGCACTCACTTGGGATTTGTAGTTGGTATCTGGATTAAAAATCCCATGTCTCGACTGGGATCCAAACCCAGTACCTACCAGCCTGTAGACCGATGGCCTAACCACTATGCCACCGAGGCCGGTGTCTGTAAACGAAGACAGCGCTACTCATTCGGCATAACAAGTTTGGTGTCAAAGACAGTTTAAAGTTAGGTTTTTTTGGTTAACAACACCACTAGAGTACACTGATTCATTCATCATAGGCATAGTGTGTTAGAGAGGAAACCCGCTAAGTTTTCCCATTAGGTAAGGTCACATATGTGAACATTCTTAACAAGCTGTTGTAGCACACACCAGGTGTCGGCTTCAGCTGGCTGTTCCGCCCAGGACAGGAAAAAAGTAAAGTTTGTTTTATTTAACGACGCCACTAGAGCACATTGATTCCTGTATCTTATCATCGGCTACCGGACGTCAAACATATGGTCATTCTGACACTGTTTTTAGAGGAAACCCGCTGTTGCCACATAGGCTACTCTTTTACGACAGGCAGCAAGGGATCTTTTATTTGCACTTCCCACAGGCAGGATAGCACAAACCATGGCCTTTGTTGGACCAGTTATGGATCACTGGTCGGTGCAAGTGGTTTACACCTACCCATTGAGCCTTGCGGAGCACTCACTCAGGGTTTGGAGTCGGTATCTGGATTAAAAATCCCATGCCTCGACTGGGATCCGAACCCAGTACCTACCAGCCTGTAGACCGATGACCTGCCACGACGCCACCGAGGCCGGTAGGACAGGAAAAGGTTTTGGGGATGGGTGGGAGAGGGGATTGTCCATGCTGGCATGTGCAAGGAAGTGAGGGTTAGTTCTGGTGCTATTGATTTTGCAAAAGTTCCATAGGATTAAAGCCAAATATATATTTTTTCAATTAGTAGCAAGAGATCTTTTATGTGCACCATCCCCCAGACAAGATAGCACATACCATGGCCTTTGATATACCAGTCGTGGTGCACTGTCTGGAACAAGAAACAGCCCAATAGACCCACCAATGGGGATTGATCCAAAAGTGATGTGTCAAAGACATTGCAAGTTATTGTCGATTCATTTTAAGGGACGTAGGTTTAACGAGTGTTACGTTTTGTATACATCTTTCTTACAAACATCATTTTATGCCTATTTCATCAGCATGTAAATATACAGAACTTCACATACGTTTATTTTGCGCAAGAATACGCGTAGCGGTTGAGTGGTATGTTCTTTCACAAAATAAACGAGTGCAATAAATAGGAAGCGAAAACAACGTATGTGAAGTTCTGTATTTATTACATACCTTCTTGTATGTTTTACAAAAGCGTTTTTTAATTTAACGTAATAACAACGATCAAAACCCCTTTCATGGATTAATTTCATGGATTAAGAATCATACTCTGCGGCAGCCTTGTGTAATGTTTCAAATACGATATGACGTCATTTGTAAATCATATATGACGTAAGTAGATAAAAGGCACTAACTGCAATAAAAAGAAAAAGGGAATTCCCCATTTAAAAGTTCCGGTCCAGATTGCACATATGTGCGATACAGGATAAATTTATTACATGGTTTCAAAAGGCCTTTATCACTATAGTAAGATTGAATAGGCATGTAACAAAAGTATTCATTAACTTTTGTGGGTATATTCTACATGTCTGATTGGTTAATACATGTTTCTCGCTAGTATCGCGTAAGAAAAACAGAAATAATTCCTATCGATATTGTTGCACGCTTGACTAATTAATCTGTCGCACCACATATGGGTGCGGTTAGGATACAGTGATTAAACTCAATACTTTTTAAAAGCAATTCACTCACATCGCTTGCATCTGGTTAGGATACAGCTTTAGATGGAGAGATCTTACAATATATCAAGGCTTAAAAATTAATATTTAAAAAAAAAAAAAAAAAAAAAAAAAGTTTTAAAATTTGCAGTTTTTTGGTAGTGGATAAAAATTATTGCTGTCAGTTCAAGGGATACTTTTTTGTTTATGTTTATTTATTACAAAAGTTACTGGTTGATAATTACTGTTGAAAGTCTCAAAATCGCCGACGATGACCATTTTGCCTATGGCAAACCTAGGTAAGAAATTCTTAAGCCTGAGCCCTGCTACACAGTTCAGCTCCAGGTCAAAGTTCATTCATCACAGTCTACAGTAGTTCTTAATTATGACACACAATGTGGGACACATATGTTCATTTTTAGCAATTGGAGACGAAGAAGAATAATTTAAGTGTTACATGTAGGTCTTCTTGTTAGAAGCTGCTTGTGATGTGTTGTAATGCATGGTGTGGTGCAGAACAAATTACCAAAAGCCCTAGATGATGCCAATGTCAAATATTTGTAAAATTTAGATTGGATTGTGTTCGCTGAAAACAGTCAAAATGTAAAGTCAGTTACCGTGAAACTACCCATATATTTATTCTTGCAATAATGTACCTGCATTTCACAGTATAACTGTACACCTGTAACACACCTGTACATTTGCATGTAAGATAACTGTACACCTGTACACCTTTAAGATACCTGCATGCATCGACCGTAACGTTTCTTAATGGTAGCCCCCCCCCCCCCCCCCCCCCCCGATTATGAAATATGGAAGCCGTCAGTAAAAATTGGTAACCCCGTACTTTTAATAAATTTAAAAAGAAGAGATAAAAGTAAAATCATTTATTTTTGTTTACACATCTTGTTTTAGGTGGGTTTTTTTTAGATGTTTAAGTGCCTTCTTGCCTGAGGAGTAACTGGATGTGCCAAAAAAAGCTAGTAGTTCGGTGGACTACCAAGTTTAGATATCTGGTAGCCTAAGGGGGAAATAGGTAGCCAAAACACTCTGGGCTACCACTAAAGTCAGGTCCTGACCTCCTAAACACCTGTCCACATGTAAAGACACCTGGACACCTGTAAAACACCTGTACACATATAAGATACCTGTATGCCTGTAAGACACCTATAATAAACATGTACACCTGTAAGACACCTGTATGATACCTGTACACCTGTAAGACAACTGTACATCTGAAAGACATCTGTATGACACCTATAATACACATGTACACTTGTAAGACACCTGTACACCTGTAAACATCTGTACACATACATGTTAGATACCTATACACATGTTAAAGACACCTGCACGTCTGTAAGACACCTGTAAGACAGCAGGTTGACGACGACTGGGTATCTGCATCTTAATGTATATCTGTACACGAGTAAAACTTTAATTACCGATTTAGGACACCTGTAAGACACCTGTACACATGTAAGACATCTGTACACAGATAATACAGTATGTTGACAACAATAACCGACAGGGCAGTAGCCCACAGGAAATGCACGACCTACAGTGGGTCAGTGCTCCGGGTGAAACATTACCCAGGTACACCCACAGGTTTATCAATGTAATGTGTTTACCAAGCTGTAAACCTGTCAGTGCAAGGTTTCAATGTGGCATTGTGAGAGTGAGCGTGTCTGTGTGCAACAGCCAGGCTAAAATTACATACCCTACAATCTTGGAAAGTCATGGATACATTTTAAATTTAACACATGAAATGTAACGGTCAGATTCATAACTGAACTGACAACCATGTAGCATTCATGATCCGTTTTGTTTTTATTACGAACCCTCAAATTATTTCCTGGCAAAAAGCCTGACAGCGTGTGTGTGTGCACTGTGAATGTACATGCAAATAACAAGTATGTGTGTTTGTGAATATATACATGTAAATGTATCATGTAATCTATTAAGTCTGCCTGGAAATATGTTCTTCCACATGTTTTATTTATTAAGTACATAAGATCCACTAAAATGTTCCTTCTAAGTCTAAGTGTATAAATAATCCACCCCCAATATTTTGGCTGTAATATATTACATTACAGTACACTCGCTTAGTTATTATCCATTCCAACCAGAGCTACACAACTGATACAAATGTACATCACATCCTGTTTATGGAAAAGTGCATATAAATTACTAGAAAAAGAAAAAAGTTTATTTAACAACACCACTAGAGCACATTGATTTATTAATCATCGGCTATTGAATGTCAAACTTTTGGTAGTTTGGAGATAAGTCTTAGACGTGTAGTCTTAGAAATGAAACTTATTAAGTAGGAAGGGATCTTTTTATATGCACCATCCCACAGACAGGATAGCACAAACCACAGCCTTTGATCTACCAGTTTTGGTGCACTGGCTGGAACGAGAAATAGCCCAATGGGCCCACTGACAATGATCGATCCTAGACTGACGGTGCATTAAGCGAGCGCTTTACCACTGGGCTACGTGCCACCCCTCTATGCAAGCAATTGGAAGGAATAGTTTATGAGGCAGTTCTCAGTGTGTTTATGAAGACGAAGTACTAGGTACAAGTTGTATAAAATATTCTATACTCGAGAATGTGAGAATCTACTGCTGTTACTTCTATTATTATCAAATATTCCTCAATATATGCACTTTGTCAGAGACAGCACTTGATAGCACGGCTTGTTAACACACCAATTGTGGTGCACTGGCTGGCTCAGGAATGAACCCTCAAGTAGCTGGAGCGCTGTGGGATATTAAACCGTGCAGCCAGTTGCACTTGAGATGATCACCACTGCCTGGCTACAGAACATCCCACTTGTATTGTAACAGAAGACGGAAACCATTAGCTTCACAGACGCCGCCCCCTCATCCACACTGACCCAGCTAATTACTGTATTAGTACATGCATATGACCAATTTATTCTCAATTCGTAGGCTGCGAAATTTCAGGGACCGAAATAAGAAAGTTATAGTTTTTTTGTTTAACAACACCACTAGAGCACATTGATTTATTAATCACTGGCTACTGGATGTCAAACATATGGTCATGTTGACACAGTTATAGAGAGGAAAGCCCTACATTTTTCCATTAGAAGCAAGGGATCTTTTATATGCACCATCCTACAGACAGGATACCACATACCACAGCCTTTGATATACAACTGAAATTGATCCTAGACCAACTGCACATCAGGCGAGCAGTCTACCACTGGGATACATTCCGTCTCTACAATGTATACATTGTTGAAGGCTATTCTAAAATTCATCACCTTTATTTGGTGTCTAATGTAGGGTTATTTTCATTCTGCATCTAGATCTATATACCACCATGTGCACTAAAAACTACAGCTATTTCGCATTTAATATATTATTATATTAATTAGTAGCAACAGATCTTGTATATGCACCACCCCACAGACAGGATACAATTAAAAAAACATGGCCTTTGATATACCAGTCATGGTGCACTGGCTGGAACTAAAAATAGCCTTATGGGCCCACCAGTGGGGATCAATCCCAAACCAACAGTGCACTTCCCGCCATGGAATCGTAGACTGGCAAAGTCAGAACCAGAGTCCATGGTGGGCATGCCTGAACCGGATGTGGGCACTTTAATATAGTTCCCTTCCCTTCCCAACAGCGCATCATGTGAGTGCTTTACCACTGAGTTACGTCCCGCCCCGAAATAAGAAGTAAATCATAGGCGGCTGTTATTGTTTTAATAGCAAGTCAAAGAAAAAATGGCCTGTTAGAAAAAAATATGGCCTGCTGGAAATAAAGACAGCATGCATGGGGTGAGTGGATTGGGATAGTGTGTGAAACATTAGGACCTCTGAGATGTAACTTAGAGCATTATGGAATTAAAATACAACAGCATTACGAGCTAAATGCAGACCATAGGATTTCTAACTTCGTGCGAAACACTTTTTCCGTTCCGTTCCTTGTGAACTTCTTAAATGCTAGTTTATACATACATGTACATGTATAATACATATTATTATTATTTAATTATTCCTTTCTTTTCTTTTTTCTTTCCGCCCCCCCACCCCTCCCTTCCCCACAATGGGAGTATTGACAATTTTATTTCCCCCCACTCCTAACCATAAGCTTTTTAATCAACAGAAATGTTTGGCATAAAATGAAACACCATTTGAAAAGCATTTAAAGACACACACATGTACTGTTTACATATGATATACACATAAACACCATCTCCATAGCTCCATGACTTCATGGTACCCACTGTAAGTTACAAGGAAATAAATTTATAACCCTTGCTGATACATCACGTAGTGCCAGGTCGGTATATAGAGCAACATGATCAAAAAAGGCCAGCGCAGGCTATGCTAATATTGTCGTAATAAATGTCACACAAAAAGTTAACGAAACATAACAGAAGGTGAAATGAATGTACTCAAATAATATAAAGAATGTCAAGTGTCAAATGATTACTTGACAGGAGCAAGACACACAGCAGTAAACACACAAAATGGATGAACGCCAGTGGAATGCACATTTCATTTGTTGGTTTTTCTTTTTTCCCCTTTTTTTTTTGTTTTTTATTTTTTGAGTGGGAAATTAATAAAATCATTTGTTAGCAAGCAACATTGGTGAAATGTAAAATTTCAAAATACAATTATAATTTGATAAAATGTAAGGGCTTATTAATAATTAACAATAAAATATTTTGTCAAAAGTCACATTTTGTAATAGTCTTAAAGGCAGGGTAAACTCAAATAAAAGCTGTATGTGTTGGAAAGATGCATACCCGAACCACCAACACATACTGACAATTTAACAAATGAAAAACGTGTAATTTTGGCATTAATAAAAAAAAACATGATTATTCCTTCTAACTGGGGGCAGCCATTTTTTTTTTTTTTTGTGACATCCAGTGGTATAGCTTGGGGTGAAGTGACGTCAGCTCCGTCCAACCCCTCTTAAGCACAGTGTAAACAAACGCTCTAATTTACGACAAGGTGCTTCGCTTTCATCAACCTGACTTGTAAAACAACATAAATGACTTGATAGTATGATAAACTATTTAACTAAATATATTTCAATTTGCATCAATAGAACGAAACGGAGATATAGTATTTTTCTCTTTAAAAAAAATCCCAAGAAAAAATGCTTATTATTAGGCCTACTGGTAGGGTACGTTCGAGCAAAAACGACTCACAATACCCAAGTGATAATTTTCTTTTCTTTGGGACTACGTAATTGGTCAGTTTTGTGATTTTAGATGGGAAAGTCTACTTAATCAAGGGTTTTACAGAATTACTAACAGTAATAAAGTGATAATGTCCATTATGATTTGAGGGGTGTCCGCACGGCTAACAGACAATAACTTGTGATCTTAATAAAAGTGGCACGTCTTTTTAGTGTGTCTAGACACAGTGTCTGGGGACCATCTAAATACACACCTGCCAATCAGGAACCACAGGTACAGGCCCCGGAAAAAAAAGACCAATTAACCAAGAACACATCCTATTATTATTTCAGTACGTGGGTTAATTTATGTACAAAACAAGTATATATTATTTTTCAATACAAAATAAGCCACTATTGTCAAAGTGTTGAAATAACTGTATTATGTTGCCGGCTTACTGGGATGGATATTATTATGCAATGCATCTGCAAATATCAGGTATGTTTTGTTTCTTCAGTTCACCAGCTCGCCCTGCAGAGGGCGTATTCACTGAGATGGTACAAAATGGCTGTGCCCGTTATATATAATAGCCATCACATTTAAGCGTTTTATTAATTAACTATACGATTATACTTGTTGATATTAAACAATAATGTGCGTAATACATCGTTGAATTAAATTAAATTAATAAAAGTTAACAAATGGTAAATGAGGAATAATTCGTTTTAAAACAACCTGATCATCTTCTTTTTTTAATATATGATTAAATCAATCTGGCCTAACATTTTTATCAATCTTACGAATGTAACATGTAACTAATGGATGATGATTTACTAAGCACACAGTTTTTAGAAACTTTCTTCCCTAAAAGCTAAATATTAGCCATAAAATTCACTCAGTTCCACATGAAAAGAATCACTCAATATTCCTGCAGTATTCTTGGTGACGCCTACGCCCAAGTTAACGGTTGTCCAGTCGTTCAGCAACCTGATTTTATGACTGGCAACCAGTCAGACAACTGATAAATCAGTTTTTTTAGCACATGATGGGCTCAGATGTAAACATGATAATTTATATACCTGAACAGTAAATATAACAAAACAAATGGGGTATAGAAAATACACTGTGTTTGCAAGTAAATTGCAAACATTGAACATTACATACACATGTAAATGTAGTAAACATACTATAGTTATTGAGGTTTTGTTTTTGTGGTTTGTTACATTTTTGTTGTTTGGGTTTGGGGGAGACATAAATTGAAAAAAACTAATTATTTTACCTGTTAAAGTTAAAAGTTTGTTTTGTTTAACGACACCACTACAGCACATTGATTAATTAATTACATAGTCATCAGAGTAAACTAGCTACATTTTTCCTTATGGAGCAAGGGATCTTTTAAATGCACTTTCCCACAGACAGAAAAGCACATACCACGGCCTTTGACTTGCTGTGGTTCACTGGTTGGAACAAGAAATAACCAATCAGTTGAATGGATCCACCGAGGTGGTTCGATCCTGTGACACAAGCACCTCAAGTGAGCACTTAAGTGACTGAGCTAAATCCTGCCCTTTGTTTTACCTGTAGGCAATCTCAATATGAGTTCTCCAAAATTAATAAAAAATGACACCTATATGTACATATAGTACACCGAGCACTAGAAACCTTATAAAGAGTATAACAACAAACAAACAATCTAATAAACCATCAGACATAAGGCTGGTAGGTACTGCCTGGGTTTTCCTATTGATACCGGCTCCCACAGGTATCCCCAAACAGAAACCCGTAATACAAATGCTATAGTTACATATATATTACATAACGTTACTATGATATATCTGACGTTGTTGTTTGGGGATACCTGTGCCGGCTCCCACCCAGACTGAATTTAATGACTTGCTGTAGAGACCACAACACCAACTTCTCACTCACTAACAAGTAACCATTAACCCACTGTCCTGGACAGGCAGTCCAGACAGGTGAGGTGTGTCCAGAATAGTGTGCATGAACCTTAATTGGATATAAGCACAAAAATAAGTATAAAACAATCCTTTTTCATCTTTAACAGAATAATAAGAAGTGTATGACAATATGCCTACCAACTAACGCACCTTAAAATGATGATCAGGATACAGTAACCTCGATCACCCAATTACTCATTTTTAACATGGTTGGTAATCAAAGTATTGTGTCATCTTCCTCATGTGTCACCACATCGAAAATACACGACTAAACAATAATTAACTTGGAGGTTTACCATTAAGCAAAGAAAACACCAAAAAAACTTCTGCTTTTTTATTATATGCTGAAAAAGACATGGGTACCGTACCGCAGGTAGCAAGAACACTTCATTTTGTAAAATTATTTTATATGGCAAAGTGATTGTTTTGTGCAGGAATGCAGGACTTGAAATAGCAACCTGTGAAAAATTAAAAGCCATCAATTTTTTTTAGACCCTGCTGCAGGTAAAATAAAAATATCACCTGCTAATTAAAACCACCAAAATATTGGTCTGTTTTTGTTTACGATTAGCTCATTTGTTACTCAGCTGCTAATCCTAATATAGGTTAATTCCATAAAGCCTGGGTGAGACGTAGCCCAGTGGTAAAGCGCTCGCTTGATGCGCGGTCGGTTTAGTATTGATCCCAGTCAGTGGGCCCATTGGGCTATTTCTTGTTCCAGCCAGTGCTTCATGACTGGTACATCAAAGGTCGTGGTATGTGCTATCCTGTCTATGGGATGGTGCATATAAAAGATCCCTTGCTGCTAATCGAAAAGAGTAGCCCATGAAGTGGCGACAGCGGGTTTTCTCTCTCAATATCTGTGTGGTCCTTAACCATATGTAAATAAAATGTGTTGAGTGCGTCGTTAAATAAAACATTTTCCTTCCTTCCATAAAGCCTAAAATCCATCTCAGAGGTCACCATTTTTCATGCATTATACCAAATCCTCATCTCACCCATGCTATTTTTTTTTTTTAATCCAACAGGCCATATTGTTTTCTTAACTAGGCACATTTCTTCTGGCCTGCTTTTAAAAAAAACTAATAATAACAGCAGGCCATATTTTACTTTCTACGTATTCTGAGCCCTGCATTGGTAATTGTTTTAAAAAATATTAAGAGCATGGCTTCTAGATTAAGGTAGCCCCACTCCCATGGCTAGTGATATTCAGTGTTGGGCTAGTAATATTCAGTGTTGGGCTAGTAAATAACTACTATTGCCATGCCTGACGACTAGTGAATTATTTTTTTAGTCAATGTTGCAGTTATGTCTATTTTGTAAATATGAATACCCTGCTTCCCCCCCCCCCCCCCCCCACCACCCCAATGTTAGTGTTTTTAAGGTCTATCTCCCTCTTTAGGTGATAATTACTATTATTAAATTGTATTAACTTAAAGTAAAGTAGGGCTGGTGAATTTTTAATTGTGGCAAGTAAATATTTAAAATCACTGATCCCATGGCTTCTGGATTTTATAAAAAATTCCAGAAGCCCTGTAAAGAATCTGGTTAAAATCTGGATCATTGGAAACAAACAATATCTTATGTAAAACATACTGATGTTTCAAATTGTGCCGACGATTTGTTTTAAATTACTGCAGGTGACATTCACATTTACGAACAAAATTGTGTTGAGAAGAACACACACACACACACATTCACACATGTAAATGTACGTGTGCACACCTGTACAAGGCAGCGAACACCTTCACAACCCAAGCGCTAACGACTTGAAACACCTGCTAGTATTTGCATACACCCACTCTGTGTCAATACTATTCTGCCGGGCAGTCGTCACTTACATGTACATAAAGTCATCTTAACTAAACACAGGTATAAGAAAGGAAATACATGCAAGCATAGATAAAATAATATTATAATTCAAAATATTTTTAAAAACCTCTGTATCATGTATCAAACCTCAGTCGCAGTGTGTTCGAAATAAGCACTTATCCATTTTTCCTGACAAGTGATAATCTGCTGGGACAAACAAAATGTGCCTTAGTGGTTGGACAAGTAAAAATATTGATGGAAAAGTAGATTTATAGATGTACTTGTCCGGTGGACTATTGAAAAATTCTGCTCATTTCTATCACTGTCATAGTATGTATATATGCAAACCAAGATTAGACACATCTGAACACTTATTTAATTGGTTCATTTCCTTGATAAACAAATTTATTATCCACATAGTTCAAGATATTCTGGGAAATATAACCAGTATGACCCACGTGTACCATAATGATTTCACGTGCATAGCGAATGACGTAATTTTGTGAAGCGACGTCATAACTTAATGCAGCTTCCCCAGTGTAAACACTTATCAAAATGACGTCATTTTCCGAAATGACATCGTTTCATCGTCTCTTTTTAGTTACGTTTGAAACATTTTGAAATGGTCCTAGCTTGTTATTCACGAAAACAATATTTTGGATAATGTAGATAATAAAGAAATTATTACACTCGTGTGTGAATCGTACTGATTTTGCGAAACTCGTGTCAGGATTCATGTATTACCCTCACTCTCGCTTGGGCAATACAAAAATACTGACTCTCATTTTGTAAAATCAGTACGACAAACAAGCTCGTATAATAATCTCTATGTACATGATAGTCTACTTAATAGCATTCCAAACACGAGTACCTATAAATTAAGGAAGGAATGTTTTATTAACGACACATTCAACATATTTTCAGGAGTGTTAATTTCATGTGTACATACATGATGACAATCATAAGCTCTCATCCATGTAAAGCACTTGCCTGATCCCAGTCAGTAGGCCCGTTGGCTATATTTGGTTTCAGCCAGTGCACCACAACTGGTATCTCAAAGGTGCTATCCTGTCTGTAACATGGTGCATATAAAGATCCCTTGTTACTACAGGGGACAATATTTCGAAATCTGAGGTAACCGGAAGTCGGTTCACCTGGTTTTTACCTAGGTAACCAATTATTCAGTTACGTGAATTATATTTGCGTAACCCATGGGTTATCTCAAAATTACGTTGAAATTATATTTTAAATACATAGTTTTTAGCTGAAACATAAAGTTAAAACAAATACAAAAGAAAACATTTTACCAACAAAAAAAATATGTCTTTAATGCTTGCTAAAGTTAACAATATTATAAAAGAACTGAATATTAGCCCCAGTACTAAAACAAAATACAGGGGCGTAGCGAGAAATTATCTTAGAATTACGCACGCCAAAGGCGTGCCCAAGCGGGGGGATTCCCCCTGTGAAATTTTTTAAACTCAGGACGCCTGTAGATGCATTTTTGAAAATCTTTTTTCGAGTCAATTTTAAGAGGTCTATTTTATAGAACAATTACAGACAGCCTCGACCTATTCCCGGATTTTTTTTTTGAATTACGCACATGCGTACTGTGCGTAATGGGCGGTACGCCTTTGAAATAGATAAATACTCATTTGTAGGGATTCCTTTTTGCGATTTGCGGTGGCTATGCTACTTTCACTTCATCAATGGTACTTATGTAAAATCATAGCCAATCCAATAGTATGTCTACATATATTCCTTTAGAGATAAAATAGCAGCAGAAAATTTAGCCGTCCCAAGCGGTCTGAGCACATTTCTTTAAAACTGTTTTAAAACTGTAGACTGGTCGCAAGTTACAACTGTTGCAATATATCGTTGTTTACTGGTTTGCTGCACATCAAGTATCTAAAAGTCAGTCTAAAACATTTGTCGGAATACCAGTAGTATGTCTGCATGAATAAACTTCCTGTAATCGTGAAGTTTGCAAGTTTTAATTTCTGAACGTTTACAGGTCATGACGTAACCGATTTGCGGTTCGCGTAAATTTAATTTTGCGTAACCGACACGCGAACAGAACGGCGGTTCGCGTGAAATATTGTGCCCTGTACTAATGTAAAAATGGTGTGGGTTTCCTCTCTAAACCTGTATGTCAAAATTACCAAACGTCTGACATCCTATAACCTAGGATTAAAAATCAATGTGCTCTAGTGGTGTCACTGAACAAAACTAACCTCATTCACTGTTTAGTTTAGAATGGAAAACTTTCATGTTGTTAAAAGATGCATTGGTTGTTTAAGCCATTCCGAACCCAATTACAGATCTCTGGAATTATCAGACAAAAGGGAAACTTTATCTATCCAGGGCTAATAGTTTTCTAAAAATATGTTTGTTTTGTTTAACGACACCATTAGAGCACATAGATTTATTCATCATCGGCTATTGGATGTCAAACATTTGATAATTTCGACACTAGTCATCAGAGGAAGCCCACTATATTTTTCCATTAGCAGCAAGGGATCTTTTATATATGCATCATCACACAGGCAGGAAAGAAAAAACCCAATCAGTTGAATGGATCTACCAAGCTGGCTCGATCCTGCAATGCAAGCACCTACGGCGAGCACTCAACTGACTGAGCTAAATCCTGCTCCAATGATTTTCTAAGACCAGGGCCCGTTGCTTATAAAACTTAAAGTCTAGACTTTAACGTAATGCTATTTGAATGGTGTTGCCATGACAGTAAAGTCTGGACTTTATTAAAGTCTAGACTTTAAGGTTTATAAGCATGGGGCCAGTTCTATAAACATGTGTATTCTGCATGATATGGTCAAAAGAATTATTTTAAATATGAATTTTTTTAGCATACTGAATCAAGATGATTCAACACAGAAATACTTAATTTTGTGTAAAAATAACCACTAATATTAAGTTTGTGATCGTCAAAGCTTGACAAATGATAAATTTGTACCAGACATTGTCAGTGACCAGAGGCTTATTTCCATGCTTCCATATGCATCAGTTACATTCTGATCAGCACATAAAAGATTAATCAAATAACACTATAGTTTATGAAGTGTATTTCACAAAATTGGTAAACATTCATGTGGGGCTAGGAAAAACTAACTTAGAATTGACTGACAAATCCAGAAAAGTTGGCAAATTGCGGAAAATTGGCTTGGGGTAAAATGTCTGATAGCCAATATTTACCTGCAGGGTCTTTTATAAAATATAGTATACTCCAAAAAAGGGAAGTGAAAACTATTGGTTATACGGGTCTAATTTTAATTTTGAGGGGCACAGCTAGGGTTGTCTTCAGTTTAATAACAAAAATTATGGCACAACTTTAAGACACGTTCAATGGGTACCATATGCCTGGCAAAACTCATTGCAAAGGTATTTGGTTAATAAAGACCGAGATAAAAAAGTTCACAATTTGTTTTTAGCCAAACCATCAAATCTTTTGCAAATTGAAAAAAAAAAAAAAATTCACATAAATACCACGAGATGTATGGGAAGGCATGGTGAAAAACCAGGTAGGACACCACTTTCCATCTGTGCCATGGTAAAATTTTAACCTTGCAGTTGAGTCGATTATCACGAGTCAAAATGATTGCATCAAAGACCAAGTGAATTTTAAAATATTGGTCCATTTGCAATCAGTTTTATCATGGTGCCCTTTGAACATGCTTAAGTTGTGCCCTATTGTTTTTGTTTATAAACTGAAGACAACCCTTGCTGTGCCCCTCAAAATTAAAATTACACCCTTGTATTTAATCATCTCACATGTTTATAAGCTGCCATTCATTAAACCACTGAATCTGAATTGAAACTGAATCTGGACAACACTGAATCTGAATTGAAACTGAATCTGGACAACACTGAATCTGAACTGAAACTGAATCTGGACAACATGTTTCATGCAATAAATATGTCAAAATATATATGCAGAATGCTTGTTAACATTGACAATGTACAATATAACCTAATATAAATATATATGTATGTATGTACGTACGGTTGTAGATACATAAATATATATGTTAGAAACTATGACTGATATGTACAAATTGAGTACAATTATAGATTATCCAGTTATGAATTAGGTAATACAGCAAATTGCAAGTTGATATCTTTATAATTAAAAAAGTTACTAAAGTACTAATCAAAATTATACCCAGGTGATTTTCCAGTCTTATAATTATGAAAATCCCTGAAATAAAAACCATAAAAATGTGTCAGTATTATCATGACCTGTTACAGTATTCAAACAACCGGTGCAAAAAATGACAATAAATGACCTGTTATAGGTAGAAATATGAGATGTATTTACAATTTTACTGCTAAACATATGTAATTTGAAACAGACTATAACACCCTGGTTGATATTGATTATACCTAACAGGTGAAATCACAAGTACTAAGCTTAGCAGAGGGGTAGTCTCAGGTGTAATCAATATCAACCAGGGTGTTATAGTCTGTTTCAAATTACATATGTTTAGTAGTAAAATTGTAAATACATCTCGTATTTCTATCTATTACATGCCACTGTTTATCCACTAATGGCAGACATCTTTGTGTTCTATGTGTATGACCAATAATAAACCCTTGCTTTGGATACGGTATAAACCCTTGCTTTGGATACGATCTAAACCCTTGCATTGGATACAATCTAAACCCTTGCTTTGGATACGATATAAACCCTTGCTTTGGATACGATATAAACCCTTGCTTTGGGTACGATCCAAACCCTTGCTTTGGATACGATCTAAACCCTTGCTTTGGATACAATCTAAACCCTTGCATTGGATACAATCTAAACCCTTGCATTGGATACAATCTAAATCCTTGCATTGGATACGATCACATAACATCACATGTCTGACTGCAGAGACAGCCAGATAAATGTATGGTAGATTATATTCTTTAAAAACCTGTGAATACCACCAATAGAAATTATTTGGTATGGTATATAATGTGCATTTTTTAAACTTGTGCATAACATGTTTTACAATGTAGCAAACTCAGGAATGTCCCTTTAATAAAAAAACAGGTGAGTGAACAATTATCGGTACATTTCATAATGTGTCACAATGTTCCGCATTTATTCTGAAAAATTCCAAATTATAACCTTGGTTCTAATCATAATATTTTGATATAAATTACTACTTCTTCCGTTAATAAAATTTAAACAAAACAAGTGTATGTTTCATTAAAAAATGTGATATTATTAAGTAGTTGATAATGTGTCGTCATGTTAAAATGAAAGAAATAATTAATTTTTTGGGGCATTATATACTGAAATGAATGTGGCTGAGAATTAAAAATGCTTTACTAGTCCTTGCAAACAGCGCAAAATGCCTTGATATAAAGTCTGGCACCAATGTAAAAACACAAATCATCAAGGTGCCAAGTGAGCTATGACTTTTTAATGTATAAACAAGCTGATGTCTTGATGTCTGTTGTGTGATTTTGTTTTGAAAATCAGATAAAGTCAAAAATAGTACGGCAACTTCAAGTTTTCATTACTGCCATGGCGACTTGAGCCGATTTTTTGCAAAGAATACCTTCACTTCACTGGCTAGATTGGGGCCTGGAAAGCTTGATCGTGAATTATTTTAGCTACGAAACATTTTACATATATAGTAATGTTTAAAAAAAAAAATTATGACATATTACACTGACTAAATTTTGCATGAACGACAATGTAAAGGTTGTGCAAGCAGTTCTGTGCATACTGCACGGGAACAAAATGATCAAGCTATATATATATGTGCAGTCCTCAAGTAATCGCAGTGATTGCAAAACAAGGCGCCGCGCCGCATGCTATGTTTACTACCCTCATTTCCGACGTCTATTTTCGAAACACAGTTGTAGAGGCACTGATTTTGAATTTCAGATTTTCGCCTTTTCCGTTTCATAATGTTACAAATTCCGGTTTTTTTTCGTTTCAGTATTAAACAAATTCTGTTTTGTTTCACACAGACTTCTGACATTTTCAGTTTTCTTTACGATATGATCGGGAAAATAATTACAAACGATCACACTATAAACCACTTCCCTTGTATAATTTATTTTGAACAAAGCCTGGCATACAATATGCATTCCTTTGTGAGATCGGAAATATGGCAATGCCGCAAATGCTAAAAATTAATAAGCAAACATAACATAATATATCTTTTACTTGAGTAAATATCGGACAATTTTAGCTCACAATGTTTGGTTTTTCCCATTAAATTGCCGGGAATAAGCGAAGAAAACACGACTGGTAAAACGTCTAGATACTCTACATTAAACATTTGGCGTAACATACAACAAAGGTACTAGTGTCGTAGCGTAGCACAGGCAGATGTCGGTGTCTATAGTTTCTAGTTCGAAAAATAAATTTTAATTAATCAAATGCACTATTTAAAGTTAAATGTTTTGGAAAAAAATCGGGAATTCCGTTTCAGATAGGTATTTCTGCGATTCCGCGAACGCGGAAAATCAGTGCCTCTACAGTTGCTCAGACTGTAGTTCATATTTTCTTGGTTCTTGTCTGCATGTATGGCTCGACTTCTATGGGTTAATTTCTTCAGGAAAACTCAGTTTCCTACGAATACAGCTTTCATTACTGCTCATTGCCTTTGCTTTTAAAATATATTAATTTTTGTTTTGATTCATGAGCATAGTGCTAGACCCAGTGATTTTCCGCGATCGCAGAAAACGGACAGAATTCCCGGAATTCCCATTGTGAAACGGAATTTACATTTGGAAACGGAATTATGATTTTTTGCGAAGTTAATTTTTTTTATATTATTACTATTGCCACATGCTGCAAAACTGACTGCGCTTCACAGTAAACCAAATGGTCACATTGGGAACCAACCAAATACTTCGCGAACGTTAGCGAAATGTTTGCTGGCTGAACTTGGGGCTGGTTTACTGCTTAGTCTGTTCCGCCTGCGCAGATGGGACAGGTTTCTTTTCCAGGAGTAAGTTCAGCCATTAGTTTGTCACTAACACTTATCTTGGAAGACTGATTTTTACGCTACATATTAAACCGAATGACCATTTCGGGTACCACCAGACAAAATATGTTTGCAAACGTTTAGCAAAAAACGGCTGGCTGAACATTGCAATGTTACTTTATTTCCGCTGTGTCATGCGCATACTTCAATTTGCAGACATTAAGACTGTCAAAGAGATGATAAAATAAATGTTTACATTTTCTGAACCCTAAGCCCCGGTGAATAAAGCAGTGGACTTAATTGTTAGACAATCATGCTTTATATAGTTATTATAACTGTAGCCTTTGCTCCTGATGTTATTTTTCGCTAGTAATATGTAGGCTTACTTCGATTTAATGACAAATAGCGACGCCAGTCAATTTTCGGACCCTTTAATTGTCACAACTTGTGTTAGTTCAATTGTTAATTACATGTTGTAGTCTGAAATGGAAATGAAACGGTATTTACAAAAATATGAAACGGAAAACAGTTGTTTTTTTAAACGAAAAACCACTGAGTCATACTTGTTCTATTCTTGGGCAACAATTTCACCAACTATATGCACTTCAGTCGTAACAGACTCCGGCCCATAGAACCCCCCCCCCCCCACACACACACACACACGTGCCCCCATTACTGAGTGTGTAGCTCTCAATTAAATCCCAACTCCTACTCTGTCAGTTCCAACACCTACTAGTACTTCGTTTTACAACCGCTGAATCGGTTATGATTAGTGTTGGGAATTACATGTAGTTGTAATTTCATCATCAATCCAACTAATTGCCAAAACTAATCATAACTGATTGCACGATCATTATGCTTGATAATAATATAATAAAAGCAACCAATATTTACCATTTTAATTGCGGTAAAAAATTGGCTGCAATTCCTGCCAAGACATTCGGTCCTGTAAGCTACAAATTCTACTGGACCAAATAGAAAAAACCTGCCAGATCAAACATGATCATAAAGTATTTAAATACAAAATAACTGTCGGTCCGACAGCCAAAATTATTTCCTGGCCCATGATTATGTTGACTGGCAAAAAAACTCCAGTCAATGTCAATAATTTGTTTGTTGAAATGTTACCCCGAAAGGTTTTTTAAATTTAACTTCCAATATCAACACATTATCAAGAAATAGGGCAGACCTTAATCTTGCTGGCAAAATAAACTTTTTTCCACTGTAAGTCGGCTCAAGTCGCTAAGTTATTAGCAGTAGTGAGTCGCTGTAATATTTTGAACCTAATTAAATTTCAAAAACGAAATCACACAACAGACGTCAATACCCCGACCTGTTTAGTGTCATCATGTCAGTTTGTGTTTTAACGTTGGCACCAGACTGTATATGGACGTATGTCGCGCCGTTTGCAGTGACCAGTCAAATGTGGTTAATTCTTGGTCACATTCATTTCAGTAATGCCAGAAAATACTAATTATTGCTTTCAGTTTTAACATAACGACACATTATCAAATTTGTTTAAATGTTATTATCAGAAGCAGTATTTTATATTGAAATATTACAATTAGAACCGAGTGTATTATTCACAATTTTATATAATTATATAAATAATATTTTCATATACTTACCATTTGTGACACCCAATAGCCGATATGTATTTTTGTGCTGGGGTGAATATTTCTGAATGAACGTGGAACATGGCAAAACGCTACGAAAGATACTGATAAATGTTCATTTTGCCTATTTTTTTTATCAAACTTCTCCCCTTTCTTCTGGGAAGGGAGAAGTCACTGCTCCTACTTTTTCAATTCTAGATTAGGGCCCAGGATAGGGCCGGCTCAATATAACTGAATATTTGCAGTTTTGAACACCAGTTTATTTTATTCTAGACAAAATTTTGACCAAGTATTGATTCACTCAAAATCTTAAAGATATTTGAATACATTTCAGGATTTTCGACTAAAATATATAAAGAAAAGTATACAGTCCACAATAATTATTTCAAAGGAATGTAAAGATTTTAGAAAGAGTTTGATATCAAAGGCTCTAAGACTAACTCTAACCCTAAAACTATCTTAACCATTGAAGGAGTTACAGGCTAAACTCATGCCAAGATTTTGACATTATAACTTAAAACGCTGCACCCGAAATCACTAGGTCATGCATTTACATCGAACGACCATGTATTTTAAATGCACAAAAGTTACAAAAGAAAATAATCTACTATATCGAACGAATAAGCAGTAACATTTTTGACAGAATGAACTTTTGTTGTATTTAGTCATTTAACCAACACGTTTTTGTGTAATATACAAATAAAAACAAAAGAAAATGGATACAATAATTGAACAGAATGTTTTTTATATGAATTTTGTGGACTTTTTTCTTTTAAATGAGACAGCAACACCACTAACATACCTCAGTACCCGTAGGCCTAGCCTAGAGGTAACAACAAAACATTTTTAAGACGTTTCGTCGTTTGTAAGCTTCAAATGTCAACTATGCTAATTTCTAGCCAGATGGACGGATTAAAACGTCTATAATGTTCATGTGAACTTCCCAAAGTGTTGCAAATTTAAATCCATAACCATGTGAGATAAAAAGAAAGAAAAAGAAAACTACATTTATCGATTCGACATGTCCATGTTTGGAGTCTGAAGTTGCACAGAGTTGTGAAAATTTTCCATTGTGGAAGGCGTACAGACACGACGCTTTTTCGTTCGAGTTAATTATAACACAGGGTGATAATCAGTAGTTTATACATGTTTCTTCTCACATAAATTCGTAAATAAACTTACTAAATTAGTAGAAATTGGCAACCTTATGCTTGCCTTCACCGACCAAACCACAAGAAAAAATTGCGAAGTTTGCACTTCCAGTTTCTAACAGTTGGCAGGCTGTAAAACGTACTTCCTGTGAAAATAAACCAGCACTTACTTTGATTTTTGAGAACTCTTCTAATGCTCTGAGAGCCGAGTCCGTTAATTTGACATGAATCACAGTCTTGTGGCTACTACAGGCTTCGTTCGAGATGAGACCATAATCCTGTCCTTCCAATAATGCAGCCATATTGGTCTGGTCGTGCCGAGCTTACTCTTCGCCAATCCCTGACCGTTTTACTAAACGAAACCAATCATATCCCTCGATATGTCAAGGTTTTCCCTGGGATTCCGTTACTATTATTAGACACTGTGACGTCATTTAGGAGACACTGTCATGATACTGACAGACTTCACGTTTCACAAACGTATGTCGGGAACAAATGGAAATGAAACATTTAATTATTAATAATAATTTATATAGGGAACAAATGAAATTGAAACACATACAATCATTATTGCAACCTATGTATGTGAATTTTTTATCCATTAAAAAGCAAACATGAAATAGTTATAATATGCTAATAACAACAGATTTAGGCTAATACACATAAGCCCGTATATCTCCATCCATATACCACACCGATATACACACACACAAACACACACACAAACACATATACACACAAATACACACACGCACACGCACACACACACACACGACCACACACACGCACACACAACACAACACAGCACAACACAACACAACACACACAGCACAACACAACACTAATACATGTAATACATGTATCAAAGCATAAAAAAAATCAGCGCATTGGCATATTCCAAAATTAAGAATAAATTTATTAGATAATAATTCATCATATTAAGCTCAAGCATATTTAAAGGCGGTTTGTATATTTTTGAACAAGGATAGTAAACTTAATACAAAAAATATAGGCGTTTACATTACGCTGTGGAACATTTTACAAATTAGCCCTTTAAGTGAGAAAATACACAGAGTGCAAGCCAACCAAAAAAATTACATAGCTAACAATAAATCAATTTTATAAACATCTGTTAACAGTGAAAGAATATGGGAACATTTAGAAAATCAACTTGACCAAATAGTTCCACCAGACGTTGCTATAGTATTGATTTGTAAATTAAAATTTACAGCCGTTGTTAACATGTTTTCGACTGACAGAGACGTTTTGGTGACTAAGCTTACATATTAAAGATATTTTTGTGTTTCGAATATTAGTGGCTGTATAAATAATGTGTTTGTTGTCATCGTAATGTCTGTAGTCGCCCTAACCGGATTGTATTTCGATAATTTCGTGTATATATATCATGGGCGTACGACCCGGGGGGGGGGGGGGGCAGGGGGGGCAATTACCCCCCCCAAATTCGGGCAAAACAGTGGGAAAACAGTGGGAAGAATTCGGGCAGTTTTTATCTGGGTAAAATTTCGGACAAATCAACCCCTCCAGCCCCCCTAAATCAAAGAGTCCCCATACGCCCATGATATATATATATATATATATATATATATATATATATATATATATATATATATATATATATATATATGCGATTTTAAATGAAACGTGTCTGCTGCAAACATTAATACATGAATACACGACGGCAGACACATTAGATATTGAAACACTGGCATTCTAAACAAGAAAATGAATTTAATATGGTATGTTAGTCGCCGAAAAGGCTCTATTTGTAGGAAACATGTTGCAATGGCTACAAACTAGGACAGTCCATTTAAGACTCAAAGTAATAAAATAAGAAACCCACATGCGTGTAGACTAGACTCTTTGCGCCCAGTAAAATCATAACTAGCGAGGAGAAAGACACCCTCCACCTCCACCCTTCCCCCAGAAAATAGAAAAACAAGCCCCTTCCTTTTTCCCCCTTTTTCCATTTTTTGTTTTGTTTATTTAACATTGCTCTTTTTGTTTCGCTGGGGAAGACACTGAGCTTAAATTCTATCCTTTCGTCTTCTTTCTTTCCATCTTTCGTTGGGTTTTTTAAATTTGTTTTTATATGCGCAGTAGAATGAGGATTTTATCGATTAAAGAGCGGGGTGTAGATCACTAGTAGAACGCATGCGTGAGGTGTAATGGGTATAAGGAACTATCTCTTCGCCGACTTCACTGAACCTATATATTGTTTTCTCCCATTCCAATCAGTGTTCCACATGCAGCTGGCATATCAAAGACCGTGGTATGTACTTTCCTGTCTGTGGAAAGGTGCATATATAAAATAACCTTGCTGGTAATGAATAAGGGTTGAACATTTATTTAAAGTTAAGTTTGTTTTGTTTAACGACCCCACTAGAGCACTCTTATTTTTATTAATCATCGACTAATGGATGTAAAACATTTAGTCATTCTGACATATAATCCTGGAGAGGAAACCCGCTACATTTTGTTTTTCATTAGTAGCAAGTGATCTTTTATATGTACTTTCCCCCGGACATGACAGCACATACCACGGCCTTTGATATACCAGTCGTAGTGGACTGTTTGTGATGGGAAAATGTCCAATTAGAGAATGGGTTCACTGACTGATGCAATTACCGTAGTTTGACACCAAATAGCCGATGTATTTTTCGTACTGGGAATTATTCATTCATTCATTCCACTGAGATGATTCGATCTTAACGACGCAAGCACCGCAGGCGAGCGCTCTACCAACAGAAGGGGACCATAGATGTGGCAGCAGCTATTGTTTTATTGGAAGGGTTACATGTATCGCAGGATCGATCGCCTACAGTACTGTTCGTGACGATCTTTTCCTTTTAGTTTTCAAAACCTACGATATAAAATTTAATTATATTCCCGGGGAAAAAAAAAAAAAAGAAAAAAAAAAAGAGAAGAAACCCAACCCATAAAATAAAACAAAACAAAAGCAAAAAGCAAAACAGGAAAAGAGCTGAAAAACACCCCCCCCCCCCCCCCCCCGAAATTAAAAAGAAAAAGAAAAGAAAAAAGGAAAGATAAAAAGTGGCATATGAATGGGTAGAGATAAAGGCACGGATGGATGCACACACTGCCTGCCGGAAGGACAACACTGTTATAGCAATACATCACACACTGGGTTTTTTAAGCATACGAGCGTTTAACAAGACATGAGCACAGCGTGTAGTAGATAAACACTTTGTTGCACATACGTAACGGCCGCTATGTCACAAGGAAACTGTCACATATAGGTCATAAACAAATTAAAAATGACTGACATATTACAGTCAGCAGTAATGTGAAGCAAAGGTCAAGATGTCACCGATGTGATAATTCTGGGATTGACCCCGCAGACTGGCGCGCGGAGGAAAACAAAACACGAACGTGTATCGTGTGTTTGTGTACACGTGTGTGTGTCTGTGTGTCAAATGGGGTGGAAGAGACTTTGGGCTGTATCAAATCGATGCGCCCACCCCTTCTAAAAATAAGAAAGAAAGCGATTTTTCAGACATTGCTGTCACTCTGCAGAGGCAGATCTAAGGAACCCGCCCCCCCCCCCCTCCCCTAAATTTTGCGACAGTTATAATTTTATTATATATTGATTTTCATTTTTACGATCCCCCTCCAAACCTCCCCCAAAGTTCCCTTGGCATTCCACCTCATGTCACTGCCCCCCTCCCAAATGACTTTTCTGGATCCGCCACTGCTATGGCTCCCCACCACTCCCAGACTAGTTTAAAGAGAGTACTTTATATATATAGCTCCCCTTATAGGATGTGAAAAAAGGACTGTTATCAAATTAAATATAAATGCTCAGTATGGTAATGTCTTAAACGGATCCCTATTATCTAAACGAGGGGAGCAATTAATCACCCTTTTTTTCATGGTGAAAGAAATGTTTTTTATTTAACGACGCACTTAACACATTTTATTTACGGTTATACGGCGTCAAACATATGGTTAAGGACCACATAGATATTGAGAGAATAAACCCGCTGTCGCCACTTCATGTGCTACTCTTTTCGATTAGCAGCAAGGGGGTCTTTTATATGCACAATCCCACAGGCAGGATAGTACATACCACGACCTTTGATATACCAGTCGTGGTGCACTGGCTGGAACGAGAAATAGCCCAATGGGTCCACCGACGGGGATCGATCCCAGACCGACCGCGCATCGAGCGAGCGCTGTACTACTGGGCTACGTCCAGCCCCTTTTTTACAGTGAGGTCCGAAATAATGTTGTTGGTTTTTTTAAGTGTGTTTTGTTTAACGACACCACTGGAGCACATTGATTTATTAATCATCGGCTATTGGATGTAAACCAAGATAAAAATATTGGATGTAAAATATCTGACATATAGTCTTAGGAAACCCGCTACATTTTTCCATTAGTAGCAAGGGATCTTTTATATGCACTATCCCACAGACAGGATAGCACATACGACGGCCTTTGATATACCAGTTGTGGTACACTGGCTGGAACGAGAAATAGCCCAATGGGTCCACCGACAGGGATCGATCCTAAACCGATTGCGCATCAAGCGAGCGCTGGTGAGGTCCAGATTTTAGTGTAAACGTATACTTTCTGTCTAGCTGGAGAAGACTATTACAATGTTCGTTTTCCTTTATCTTTACCCCCCCCCCCCCAATTTTTTTTTTTTTTTTAATAATAATAATAATAATAATAAAAAATAATAATAATAAAATAAAAAATAATAATAATAATAATAATAATCACACCTCTTTCGTCCCGCCCCAGAGAATGAGAGAGGCAGAAATGCTATTTACAATTTCAAAATGTTCGGTACCGGCCTCGGTGGCGTCGTGGCAGGCCATCGGTCTACAGGCTGGTAGGTACTGGGTTCGGATCCCAGTCGAGGCATGGGATTTTTAATCCAGATACCGACTCCAAACCCTGAGTGAGTGCTCCGCAAGGCTCAATGGGTAGGTGTAAACAACTAGCACCGACCAGTGATCCATAACTGGTTCAACAAAGGCCATGGTTTGTGCTATCCTGCCTGTGGGAAGCGCAAATAAAAGATCCCTTGCTGCCAATCGGAAGAGTAGCCCATGCAGTGGCGACAGCGGGTTTCCTCTCAAAATATGTGTGGTCCTTAACCATATGTCTGACGCCATATAACCGTAAATAAAATGTGTTGAGTGCGTCGTTAAATAAACCAGTTCTTTCTTTCTTTCTTTCAAAATGTTCGGATGGCGGGGTGTGACCTTTTCCACCAACAGATAAAAAGCTTTCATTATATGCATGCATCGTGTCGCTCGGATTTATCACCAAATCGTTGGTCTTCTGGAAAGTTGAGAAATATGCGAGATTCACGAAGAGACCACTTTGCATTTCCACTCTTTTACCGACAACTTGTCATCTAAAAATGTTTTGACGTCACTAATTGTATAAACATGTCTCCGTGCCCGCACTTCACCAGGACATATATACATATATACGTAAATAACAATACCGTTTCTTGAAGTATGACATAATCTCAGTAGTAGTAGTAGTAGTAGTAGTAGGTAGTGTGTGTGTGTATATATATATATATATATATATATATATATATATATATATATATATATATATATATATATATATATATATATATGTGTGTGTGTGTGTGTGTGTATATTATTATATTATTATTATTATTATATATATATATATATATATATATATATATATATATATATATATATATATATATATATATATATATATATATATATATATATATATATATATATATATATTTGTAAATCATATTTTATATTTATTTATTTTATTATTATTTTTAATACTTTTAAAAAGTTACACGTAAAGTGTTGTTTTGGGAAAGAAACAAAAAAGAAAGAAACAAAAAAGAAAGAAAGAAAGAAAAGAAAAGAAAGAAAGAAAGAAAGTAAGAAAAAGAAAATAAAGAAAGACAAAACGTGATTTACAGAGAAAGAAATATTTGGTCTAGCAATAAAAATGGGAAATATTATTCTCGTATCGAATAGGTAAATGACATCAAGGTCATGTTTTATTGCAGATGTCACGCTGTGTTTGATGAATAATTATCATCACACAGACATCAAATTAAACCAATGTCTCGATGATTCTGGATTCAGCAGAGGTGGCCATGCTGGTCATCATTGGACTTTAATCGATGCCATGTCCGCGTATCACAGCTTCTTCTTTCCAAATCGCACCAGGTTCACCAGGAATGGGCCAGACGGCCTACAACATGTTAGATGTTTCGAGACATGGATTGGCTGCTCGTAATATTCCGTAATCTCTGTTCGGAACATAGATCGGCGGCTTGTAAATATTCTTTGGAACACACGGTGGATATACGTACAGTTCGTAATATTCCGTAATCCCGCGCAACATATTACGGAACAAGGGGGCGGGGTTAATATACCGAACAAAAAAGTTTGTTTTGTTTAATGACACCACTACACACACACACACACACACACACACACACACATACACACACACACACACACACACACACACACACACACACACAAGGGGTGGGATTTAGGTCAGTGGTTTGAATGCTTGCATGAAGTGCTTGTGTCACAGGATCGATTCAACTTATTGGGTTTTTCTCGTTGCAACCAGTACACCACAACGGGACAAAGGCCGTGGTATGTGCTTTCCTGTCTGTGGGAAAGTACATACAAAAGATCATGTTCAGGTTTTGTTGTGAGTTCTCTATTATGTTCAGGTTCTGTTGTGAGTGCTATGTCGCAAGTGACTGGATACGGGCCGTGGTATGTACTGTCCTGTCTGTGGGAAGTGCATATAAAGGATACCTTTCTGCATTATGAAAAATGTAGCGGGTTTCCTCTGATGACTACGTGTCAAAATTTTCAAATGTTTGATATCCAATAGCCGATGAGTAATTAATCAATGTGTTCCAGTGGTGTCGTTAAACAAAACAAACTTTATATACATATATGTGTGTGTGTGTGTGTGTGTGCGTGCGCGCGTGTGCACGTACAGTTATTTGGGTAAACACATTGTCTAAAATGATCACAAGACATTAATAATTTTAATAGACACAAAAACTAATGGGATTCAAAATTTTAAATAAAAGTAAATTACTATTTTGTGGTCCAGTATATCTGTGTGATATCAGTACTGCTACACACATTCGAAATGAATTACATACATGCACTGATACCGATATATATATATATATATATATATATATATATATATATATATATATATATATATATATATATATATATATATATATATATATATATATATATATATAACATATACTTAATAAACCAAAATTAAATATTAATAGAAAGTAGAATATGATAAGGCAATGTATATATGCATGACCTGGCGAGAACTATGAAAAACGATCGCAGATAACCACGTGATTTACTGACTTGCTAACTGGCACGTTCCAGTGACCTGATTGTAGCTACTTTCATAACAGTAAATAAAGAATTGTAACATTTATTTATGTAAACAGAATTAAACTACATGTATATGTTTCCATTTAGACGAACATAAACACGCGCGCACGCACGCGCACAAACATAAACACAAAACACACACACACACACACACACACATAGAAACACACACACACACACACACACACACACGCGCGCATAGAAACGCGCGCGCGTATTGAAACAAAACAAAACTGAAAAAAAGTTTTTAAACACATGATAATAATGATAATAAGAGGAGAAACCCGCGTGAATCAAATAAGCTACACTTTTTTATAAGCAGCTAGGAAAGACATGCCATAGCCTTAATTTATATGTAGGCTAATTAAAATAGAAAAAAACAATATGTTCACTGAACGGGGCTCGATCCCACGTGGCAACTCAGAAGAAAGAAAGGAAAGGAATGTCTGTTTAAGGTCATAAATTTCGCATTTTTATCTTCATTTGGTAATCATTTATGTATTTAATTTTGTTTGACACCCAATAGCCGATATATTTTTCGTGCTGGGGTATCGTTAAACATTAATTGATTAATTAATTAATTAATTAATTAATTAATTCATTCATTCATTCATTCATTCATTCGTTTGATCATTCGTTCGTTCGTTCGTTCGTTCATTAATTCGTTTAATGACACTAAATCCTCAGGTTATTTTGTTTCGACACTTGGTCCATAGAAAGAAGAAGTTTTATTTTGTTTAACGACATCACTGGAGCACATTGATTAATTAATCATCGGCTATTAGATGTCAAACATTTGGTAATTCTGACACGTAGTCATCAGAGGAAACCCGCTACATTTTTCCTAATGCAGCAATGGACCTTTTATATGCACCATCCCACAGACAGGATTGCCCATACCATACCATACCTTTGATATACCAGTCATGGTGCACTGGCTGGAACGAGAAATAGCCCAATGGGCCCACCGACGGGGATCGATCCCAAACCGACCGCGCATCAAACGAGCACTTTTACCACTGGGCAACATCCCACCCCTCCATAGAAAGAAAGATAGGAAATCCGCTTCCGCCATAATATTATAGGCTATACCTACCATCCATGCAGTATGGGGTCTTTTATATTCACTTTCTCATAGACAATAAACACTTAAATACCATGGTATTTTATGTACCAGTCGTGAGGTACTAGCTGGAACGGGAAAACCCCCAAACTTCACAGAGGTCCATCGATATTGTGATCCACCTAGGCGAGAGCTTGAGCGCTCTCCTACTCATTTGCATCCCAAAGAAGACAACGATTGAAGTAAATGTTTAGCCACACCCCAGAACAATAATACATATCGGGTATTCGATGTCCGACAAACAAGACACAAGGAAGGATTGAACTGTTTTATTTACCGACGCACTCAACACATTTTATGTACGGTTATATGGCTTCGGACATATGGTTAAAAACCACACAGATATTGAGAGGAGAAATCCGCTGTCGCCACTTCATGGACTACTCTTTTTCGATTAGCAGCAAGGGATCTTTTATATGCACCATCCCATAGACTGGATAGCACATACCATGGCCTTTGATGTACCAGTCGTGGTGCACTGGCTGGAGCGAGGACAAACAGGACAGAGTCGACCTCCTTGGCTAAACATTGGGCTGACAACTGGGAGGTACTGGGTTCGTATCCAAGACTCCAATCCATGATGCGTACACGTGATTGGGGAGGTGGCAGGTAGCTCCATCGACTTCATTGTTTCTATTAAATTTAATTAACCATTATTGATTAATATCCGTTTTGGACTCAGATAGCTGAGATATGTGTAGATTGGTAAGATCCTTGGTTTTATTTCTCATTCTTTTCATGCTTTGCATACAGCTCGTACAGCCATCAGAGTTATCCGTCTGCGATATGTGTTGGTCATTAGGCGCAAACTCTATTGGTCCGTGGGGCGGGACGTAGCCTAGTGGTAAAGTGCCCGCCAGATGCGCAGTCGGTGTGGGATCGATCCCCGTCGGTGGACCCATTGGGCTATTTCTCGTTCCAGCCAGTGCACCACAACTGGTATACCAAAGGCCGTGGTATGTGCTATCCTGTATGTGGGATGGTGCATATAAAAGATCCCTTGCTGCTAATCGAAAAGAGTAGCCCATGTAGTGGTGACAGCGGGTTTCCTCTCTCCATATCTGTATGATCCTTAACCATAAGTTCGACGCCATATAACCGTAAATAAAATGTGTTGAGTGCGTCTTTAAATAAAACATCTCCTTCCTTCTTATTGGTCCGTAATCCACATGCGTAGAGGTATACCATAATCCGTAATGCGTAATCTGCTCCAATCACGTTCTATGCAAATGGGTTGAATAAATTTCATTTACGAGTCCTGCGTACGCGTTTACGTATCCGATAGCTCTATGCTTTGTATTTCTGTCCCGGATCAGAGCACTGGCTATCCAGAGACTGGACCCGGAACGGACATGCCTAAAACCTAAGTGTATAGGGACATGTTAAAAATAACTCTCTCTCTCTCTGTCTGTCTCTCTCTCTCTGTCTCTCTCTGACTCTCTCTCTCTCTCTCTCTCTCTCTCTCTCTCTCTCTCTCTCTCTCTCTCTCTCTACGCATTGTGAATTACGTATTCGTATACGAATATGGATGCCAGACAAATGAAACTTGCGCTTTAGTTGTCAGTGAGAGAGAATGAATGAATGAATGAATGAATGAATGAATGAATGAATGTTTAACGACACCCCAGCACGAAAAATACATCGGCTGTTGGGTGTCAAACTGTGGTAAATACAAATAGTAAGTGGTCAGTGAGAGAGAAGTTAAGTGTTGTAGTCTTGCACTTCCCTACTGAACAGTTAAGATTCACTCTTCAATTTCGAGCTAGTACGGGGATGCGAACTCGTCACCTATACAGTGGTAGGCCTATATGCTATCCTGTCTGTGGGATGATAAATATAAAAGATCACTTGCTACTAATGGAAAAATTTGGCGGGTTTCATCTCTAGACTAAGACTATATGTCATAATTACCAAATGTATGACATCCAATAAAAGATGATTATCCTAATAAATCAATGTGCTCTAGTGGTATCGTTAAACAAAACAAACTTTTCATCACCTACACGTCTTAGAGCTAATGATTTAATAACTTCCGGCTAGGTCAAAGTTTGAAGTGCACTCCATCTTTTGATAGAGCAGTCCTGTGATTGGTAATAAATGTGAGTTTCATCTGGGCAAAAAATGTATGCAATTTCATTTCATCTAGTAAGTACGGCTAAGTGTGAAGTAACCTTGTGCTTGAAATATGTATGGGATACCTATAAAAAGTACTAAACTTGTGTGCGGAACTAGGGTAGTCATAGACGTTACCCATTATCTCCGAAATGAGCAGCCTCACTCCCCCCCACCCCCCAATTTTTTTTTCTGTTTCACTTTAAGGGTGAGGGGTGGTAGTATTTATAAGAAATACAAATTCGTGGTGTATATATCGATTGATACGCTGCAGGCAGGTGTTTTAGCCTCATATGTTAGTATTGTCGTCTATGGGATTTGATTTGGTGGTATACACCCTACATCACCGATGTCGCATAAAAAAAAGTGGTTATTGTATTGTAGTTAAAGCTACGTTGGGCAGTTAGCAAACGGTTGGGTGACCGCCTGGAAATCTGTGCTTATCTGTTAACCCAAGACATCGTACTTGAACGTTAATTAGACGACATAAAAGGAGGAAAAACAAAAGAAAAAAACACAATATGACGAACGTGGGCGTATCTTCGACAGCTTGATGAATGTTTTATTGGAGTCTGTCTGACAGTATCCGCCAATTTCGGTTTAAATAAACAAGATAATCAACTCGACTGCATAAAGAGCCTGAAAAAATCTCATGAACTCGGTGAACTACACCTAAACACATGCTTCGATGATTCTCCAACGCATTATTCTTCTTCTCTTTGTAAGTGTCTTATGGTGGCGTCTGACAGTTTGAAAATATGATGTAGGCCTACCCATGTTTACCGGCAAATCATCTTAAAAGATCATCTTTCACGTACAAATCTTGGTCAAACTTGTCACAATTACACTCTCCGTGGCGTCAATAAATACAATGGCTGGAGAACACCAACTGTTAGCTATTGAACCTGTCCGTGGACTGAAACACATCTAGTTAAAGTAAAGTGTGTTTTATTTAACGACGCCGCTAGAGCACATTGATTTTTTATCTTATCATCGGCTATTGGACGTCAAACATATGGTCATTCTGACACTGTTTTTTTTAGAGGAAACCCGCTGTCGCCACATAGGCTACTCTTTTTACGACAGGCAGCAAGGGATCTTTTATTTGCGCTTCCCACAGGCAGGATAGCACAAACCATGGCCTTTGCTGAACCAGTTATGGATCACTGGTCGGTGCAAGTGGTTTACATCTACCCAATGATCCTTGCGGAGCACTCACTCAGGGTTTGGAGTCGGTATCTCGATTAAAAATCCCATGCCTCGACTGGGATCCGAACCCAGTACCTACCAGCCTGTAGACCGATGGCCTGCCACGACGCCACCGAGGCCGGTCACATCTAGTTACGTTTCTGATTCACATTTTACTTTTATGGAATGGGTCCTGGGATGCAATAAGAGTTAATGTGTTAATTTAAAAAATCTACACACTGCTATCAAAGAAAGTTCAGGAATGTAAATAATTTTTTTTAGGGTTTGACATCATTTAAACATTTAATATACATGTACATGCAAAAGAATTAACTGTGAAGAGTAATATGACTTGTTCATCATCAAATATAATTTGTGTTTTAAAGTAAAGTTTGTTTTATTTAACGACGCCACTAGAGCACATTGATTTTTTATCTTATCATCGGCTATTGGACGTCAAACATATGGTCATTTTGACACTGTTTTTAGAGGAAACCCGCTGTCGCCACATAGGCTACTCTTTTTACGACAGGCAGCAAGGGATCTTTTATTTGCGCTTCCCACAGGCAGGATAGCACAAACCATGGCCTTTGTTGAACCAGTTATGGATCACTGGTTGGTGCAAGTGATTTACACCTACCCATTGAGCCTTGCGGTGTACTCACTCAGGGTTTGGAGTCGGTATCTGGATTAAAAATCCCATGCCTCGACTGGGATCCGAACCCAGTACCTACCAGCCTGTAGACCGATGGCCTGCCACGACGCCACCGAGGCCGGTTTGTGTTTTAAAATGCACAAACTGTGATGAATTTTACATCGGGCAGTCAGTTCATCTCCGAAAAAAGAGTAACTGTTCACAGACAATAAACTGTTCATGCAGAACGCAGACGCCTGCATGTTTCCAAACATATTCATTCTGGTGTGGCTGATCATTTTAATATATTTCCAATATACAAAGTATTTTCTAATCAAGAACACATGAATGTTTAAAGGGACATACCCTAGTTTTTAAACACTAAGGCATATTTTTCACTATTAGAGCCGTTTATGATCACTGAAATCAAACATCACTTATATTTTATTGTTTAGATTATCCATTTCCATACAGCTGAAGTGTTTCTGGTTATCCTGGTGTCCCTAATACCACAAAATGCATTAAAAAAAAAAAAGTTTTTAAAAACTCATGTGCGTCTGAGAAGTAACTGTTATGGAGTCGCGTTTTAGTCTATTTTAAAGGGTATTTCAACGTGACAGACTCTTGTTTTACTCTATTGTATCCAAACTGTAACGTTTGTAATTTAACCAAACTTAGTGTCCATTTTTACGGGTTGAAACTAGAGTCTAGGTGAAAATTATGCCTTAGTGTTTAAAAACTAGGGTCTGTCCCTTTAAATGCTGTAATAAAGATGAACTATTTATGCCTTCTGATGACACAGACTACTGTAGAAATGGTATACACCCAAGGCATGTGAATCAAAGGAACATTGCAAACAAGTTATTTATTTATTTTTTAGCCACTATTCTCAATGTCAAGAATTATTTAAATCTTCATACATGTATATTGTTAAAACTACGGCTGTTAGGCTATTTGGAGTCTATCATATGGTTATTTCGACAAGTATTGGTCAAATGAGAAATAGTAGTAACCCGCTGCCGCTACACATGGTAAGCATACCGAAAAAGCAATATGGTGTCTTACATATACTTTCCAGTAGACAGGGCAGTGCATACCACAGCCTTTGGTGTGCTAATAGGTCCATCTAGAGCAAACTGGCATACAGCTCATCGCACATGACGCGTGCACTCTATACTCCTGAGCTACATACCGACCTAAACAATATAAAGTGACCTGTGTTTTGTTTTTATTTTTACCGACACCACTACAGCACATCGATTTATTGATCATTGGCTACTGGATGTCTAACATTTGGTAATTTTGACACGTGGTCTTAGCGGAAACCCGCTACATTTTTTCCATTAGCAGCAATGAATCTTTAATATGAATTTTCCCACAGACAGGAAAGCACATACCACGGCCTTTGACCAGTTGTGGTGCACTGGTTGGAACGAGAAAAAACCCAATTAGTTGAATGTATCCACAGAGTTGGTTCGATCCTGCGACGCAAGCACCTCAAGCGAGAACTCAACCGATTGAGTTAAATCCCGCTCTGTGATTTACAGACAGAAATACTTGGACTAGCCAATATGAGAAATCAAATATTATGTTTATGCATGTGATTTTGCAAATCTTGAGCATTCAATCAATTGGGTTTAGACACCGACTGCGAGCTATGTTTGAATAAAGCCCCAAATAGCTCGTTTTGTGTGGTTTTATCGTGATAATATTGGCCCACCTGTCCCGCTATCAGCAAGTCCGTACTCAGGAGAAATATTAAACTGACAGACCTTAGTCCTCCCCCCCCCCCCCCCCCCCCCCCCCCCCCCACTATTAGAGCCGTTTTTGATCACTGAAATCAGACATTACTGTACATTTTATTGTTTAGATTATCCACTTCCGTATATTTTTGTGGTCATCCTGGTGTTTCCAATACCACGAAATGCATTTTTCATATTTTTAAAAACACACGTCCCCCTGAGAAGTAACGGTCATGGAGATAAGCTCTAGTCGATTTTTAAAGCTACTTCCCAGTCTCAGTGTTACTCGCTGTTGTTCCACTCTGTTTTACCGTATCCGAATGTGTTGGTACAGGTTTGAAGGTCATTAACCAAACTCAGTGTCCATTTTCATGGGTTGAAACTAGAAAGAAAGAAAGAAATGTTTTATTTAACGACGCACTCAACACATTTTATTTACGGTTATATGGCGTCAGACATATGGTTTAGGACCACTGTCGCCACTACATGGGCTACTCTTTCCGATTAGCAGCAAGGGATCTTTTATTTGCGCTTCCCACAGGCAGGATAGCACAAACCATGGCCTTTGATGAACCAGGTATGGATCACTGGTCGGTGCAAGTGGTTTACACCTACCCATTGAGCCTTGCGGAGCACTCGCTCAGGGTTTGGAGTCGGTATCTGGATTAAAAATCCCATACCTCGACTGGGATCCAAACCCAGCACCTACCAGCCTGTAGACCGATGGCCTAACCACGACGCCACTGAGGCCGGTGGGTTGAAACTAGGGTCTGCGACTTTAAGGGTGGCATGAATGAATGTTTAACGACATCCCATCACAAAAATACACATCGGCTATTGGGTGTCACAAATGGTAAGTATATGAAAATATTATTTATATATGTTTATGTAAAACCACAGTGTAAGGAGCTGTTAGGGGAAGTGTCATACAATATATAAAATCAAGTAAAATATATCTTAAAACTTTGTATAGAAGTCAAAGTGTTGTTAAAACTTTACAATTAACATTGTATGGAATTAAAAAGATTCCAAAACATTTCTGTTGCCGTATATATCATGTCTCGTCGGCTTGAGATGATCACATTCCACCAAAATGTGACGCACAGTCAGTGTACACTGACAGTGTTCACACTGAGGAGGAGGGTCCTTCTTTAAAATAAATGAATGCGTCAAATATGTATGGCCGATGCGGGCACGGCACAAGACTACTTCATCCTTCCTGCATCGCCTGTAGGGATGACTGCCACTCTCCAAGGACTGGCTTGACAGCATGAAGCTTGTTTGCAACCGCACCGTCTCAATCATCTTGCCAAATCGAAAAGATACATAGGTTAATATGAAATTTAAAATCACTGTAGGGGACCGGCGAGGTTAACTTTGAACGTTTTGAAAATGTATTCACACATTAGCTGTTGGCTGCGATCATGGCGGGTGCGATCCTGTGATGCAGGATATGCTCATCTTTCGCGAACACCAAATACCATTACAGTAACTGTTTGGACGTCCCTCCCCTAATCCATGTAAAAATGCGTAGTGATGCGTTTGCATAGCTTTTTGGTAGCAACGCTAATATAAATAAATGTTGTTATCCAGATTCGGGCAACGTCGATTAATTTGGGTAAAAGCCAGCTTGCAACCCCCCCACCCCCCTACAAAAATAAGACAATGTCGGATCCAGAAAATCCATTTAGGGGGCCCAATGACATTGAGGCGGAATACCAATGGAACTTTTAAGGGAGGTTTGGAGGGGATCGTAATAAAAATGAAAATTAATATATAATAAAATTATAACTGTCGCAAAATTCAGCCCATGCCTCCTCCCCCCCCCCCCCCCCC
This sequence comes from Gigantopelta aegis, assembly GCF_016097555.1. Lineage (NCBI taxonomy): Eukaryota > Metazoa > Mollusca > Gastropoda > Neomphalida > Peltospiridae > Gigantopelta > Gigantopelta aegis. The sequence continues at coordinate 33,847,550 of NC_054700.1, forward strand.
CCCCCGATAGATCCGCCTCTGTAGGAGCCTTACGGCTACGAGTCCTCCTACATAGGAAGTAAAAAGTGTCACTATTCCTACTGGCGAAACACCTGACAGTGAATCATAGGAGCAGTCACAATAACATCCTTTTGAGATACGATTTGAACATAATGAATAAGTGAATGCAAAAAAATGAATGAATAGATAGATGGATTAACCACGCCCAAACATTAGAAAAACATATATATCACTTACTGTATGTCAAACGAAGCCTAAATGGATTAATTTTACCATTAATTTTTACCGGTTACTGATGGGGGTCATTTACCACTGATTTTTACAATTTCGAATGACGTTTAAATGTATTACTCAGAATTAACTGTTGGCGTATTTGTTTGCTAAAAGTCTTAACTTTATAATTACTTTATTATTAGTTATAACTCCAAGTTCTGTTAAAACAATTTTATTAGGTCTCACTACACTGCCAATGAAACCCATGTTAAATTGCCCAACTTTAAATGAAGATTGCCAATAGAACGGGTTTTCGTTGGCACTAACAACATAAACCATTGCGAACATACATTATATAAGCATTTATTTTCACTCCAAAATTAAAAACATTTCCGTCTCCTTTTTTTTGCTGTATGACCACATCTGGCTGTAGTACCGACCCGAACAGGTTGTTTATTAACCGATTCACTCCGGCTGTCTCTTGCGCTATACACCCATGTCCCAAAAGATCAATGCACAATATTACAAAATTACATGGGCAAAAGTTTACAGCCAGAAGGTTACCATTAAACATACATATTGTTTTAATTCTTCGCCATTTCCTAGAAGTGAATATGTGAACCATAACTTGTGTCACAATTAGGAACTATAGTGGACGTCATCAATGAACTTTCACCCGAAAGTGATTTGTGTAGTGAGACCCATCTTCATAAATCAAGGCTAATATTCGTTCCTTGAATATGAGGAACGAATATTAGCCTTGATTAATGAAGATGAGTGAGACCTTACCTTTGTTCAGTTGTGGTGTCACGATATGTATCAAGATTATAGCTAACATAGTATCTATATCCGGTGACGGTCCTACACGGCGACAGTAGGCTAAGGCAAAAGACATGGGCTCAGTCTTCTGTGACGTATAGGTACTAGTTACCGAAAATTCTGTTTTAACATCTTTATTTCCATATTGAGCCCAATGGTACAGCTCTCGCTCGTTGTGAGGACGTTGTGGGATCGATCCCCGTCGGTGGGCCCATTGGGCTATTTTTCGTTCCAGCCAGTGCACCACAACTGATATATCAACGGCCGTGGTATGTACTACCCTGTCTGTGGGATGGTGCATATAAAAGATCCCTTGCTGCAGCGCTAATCGAAAATAGTATCCCATGATGTCTGACGTCATATAATCGTAAATAAAATGTGTTGAGTGCGTCGTTAAATAAAACAGTTCTTTCTTTCTTTCTTTATTTCCATACTGTCACGACAGTGATAAAAACATCATTACGTTTTATAAATGCAGTACATGTAATTAAAATTGAAATCACACACAAAATGCTTTGCCCCTGAGAAGACACGATGTGCTGTGAGCGACATAACTTTGAAGGTTATAGGTGTATATTGATAGATCCATTGAGAATTTATAATTGCGTCAAAGACATAACTGATACATGCATAACATACATTGGGGGATCGGGGCTCTAAATTTTGCGACAGCTATTTTTTTTTTTTTTTCCTTTTTTTTTTTACGTCGGAGAATAAAAAGGTCTTTCCTCACGCATAGTCCCCGCCCAAATGGATTTTCTGGATCCGTCACTGACATATTACAAGTTGTTGTAAATTTTTAGGGAATCTTTACATTAAAATAATTTGAAAGTAGTCACGGCGGGAAACCGTCATATAAGCCAGTTTTTGGTTTGTTTAACGACACCCCCACAGAACATTGATTTATTAATCATCGACTATTGGATTTCAACCATTTGGTAATTTTGACTTGTAGTCTTTGAGAAGAAACCCACTATATTTTTTCATTAGTAGCAAATGATCTTTTATATGCACCATCACACAGACAGGATAGTACATACCACGGCCTTTGATATACTAGTCGTAGTGCACTGGCTAAAACGAATAGGCCCTAACACATTAAAGACGGGGTCTCCGGTCATATTCTACTTTTTGTTGCTATTTTGATATTTAACTGAATTAAGTATATAATTGAATTATGAATACTGGGTCATAAATCATGGAAAAAAATATGGTTATTTTTAGTTGTTAAACATTATAGGACAAGACTAGTAGTTTAAATTGTTTTCAAAGCATCTTATGGTAGTGACGTAATCCGTGTGACCTTAAATAGGTCACCAACCGCACAACCCTGCCTCTAAGCATGCGCTGTAGGGTGTATACTACCAAATCAAATCCCATAGACGACAATAGTAACATATGCGGCTAAAACTCCTACCTGCAACGTATCAACCGACATAAACGCCACGGATATAAATACTACCACCCCTTACACTTAAAGTGAATCAGAAAAAAATGGGGGTCAAGCTGCTCGTTTCTGAGATAACGGGTAGCGTCTATGACTACCCTAGTTTCGCACAAAATTTGAGTACTTTTTTTTACAGGTACCCCATACATGTTTCAAGCACAAGGCTACTTGACACATTGGTCCCAGATGAAATAAAATTGCACATTTATTTTACCCAGATAAAATTATTATATTTTACTTATACTAAAATTATTATTTTTTACAACCAACACACTCACATTTATAACCAATCACAGGACTTGTGGTGTTCACTTCTCTATCAAAAGTACGGTGCACCTCCAACTTCGACCCAGCCGGAAATTAATTGGTATAGTGCTACCTGTAATAACCATGGTGACGAAATCTCGATTGTTCCCCTTTGTGAAGCATTGTAACTCGTGTGAAAAAGTTAACATACCTTGAACGTCAATAGTAAACTCTGTGTAAACACGTGACAGGTCACGATGACTTTTTCCGAGAAGACAGCTGCACTGATACCACACGAATCTTCTTAAGGTCATAGCTCATATTTTACCTGGGGGTATCGTGGGTAGAGATGTGGGTGGGTGGAACAAGCATGTACACTGCCACTAATAAGTTGTTCTTTCTTTCTTTTTTTCATTCTTTCATTTATTTATTTATTTATTTATTTTATTTATGTATTACATTTATTTTCATAGATCTTCTGACGACCATCATGGACGGTGTAGGCCCTACCCAGTCTTTAACGACTACCTTCATTACTGAGGGGTGATAAGATTGAAGTGGGCAGAATTTCCACTAAAAATTTAGTAATAATCCCCAAATCCCTTGCAGGTCAAGAACGATGGAACGAACTCCATTTCAGTTTTTCATCAATTTATCTTTGAAAACAATAGCACGCGCGCGTGCGTGCGTGCGTGCGTGCGTGTGTGTGTGTGTGTGTGTGTGTGTGTTGGAGGGGTAGGTATATCAGAGTATCTTCAGTGTGAAAAAGCTTTATTTGGTTGGTTTTGTTTATTTTGTTTAGTCTTAGCTACCTTGTCATTTGTCTGCTTGTTTTATTATTATTATTTTTACTTTAATATTACTTTAAAATTTCGAGCCTATTAATTAATTAAAAGCGGTAAACAGACAAACAACGTGATGGCAAATGATTTTTAAATGATCAAAATTGCTGCAATATAAAACCTCATCAGTTCCGATTCACAAGGCTGAACTGTATGATACTGCCTCACCCAAAAAACAATAATGTGGGGGACGTTAATTATCTAAAGAAAAAACAAACATCAAAATTATAAAGAACTCCCGTACCCCCCGCCCTACAATGACTAAATACATTCTTACACCGAATCTGCCGTGTGTTCAGGGCCCATTTGTGAATTAAGACTTTTAAGTCAGAAATCTAATCATATTGCAGTGTTAAAGTTTGTTTCGTTTAACGACACCACTAGAGCACATTGATTTATTAATCATCGGCTATAGAATGTCAAACATTTGGTAATTTTAACATATAGTCTTAGATAAGAAACCCGCTACAGTTTCCATTAGTAGCAACGGATTTGTTATATGCACATTCCCACAGACAGGATAGCACAAGAAATAGTCCAATAGACAGACCGCGCATCAAGCGGGTGCTTTACCATTGGTCTAAATGAATGAATGTTTTACGACACTCCAGCACGAAAAATACATCGGCTATTGGGTGTCAAACTATGGTAATGCAAAAAATAAAATGATGATCAACATCAATATAACAATTACAGATTTAAATAAAAACAGTGTAAAGAACTGTGCAAAAATACAAATATCACAGATAGATGCTGACTTTTATTCAAAATTTCAATTTTATCTCGAAGAAAACAAGGGAATTTGTGCTGTATTGGCCATTCTTAAAGATAATGTTACACCCCTGCACCACGGCGAGGTTACAGCACGCACAGGGGTACCATTGGTCTAGGTTCCGCCCCCATATTGCAGTGAGTCTTCAGGAAAGGTTCCTCAAGGATAGTGAAATTGTGATTATTAGAAGATTTAACGTAGTATGTCACAATGGAATGAATGAATGTTTAACGACACCCCAGCACGAAAAATACATCGGCTATTGGGTGTCAAACTATGGTAATGCAAATAAATAAAGTGATGATCAACATCAATATAAAAATTCAAGACAAACAAAAACAGTGTAAAGAACAGTGCAAAAACACAAATATCACAGAATGTTACGGATACTGAATTCTACTCAAAACTTCAATTTTGTGCTGTATTGGCCATTCTCAAAGAGAATGTTACACCCCTGCACCACGGTGAGGTTACAGCACACGCAGGGGAAGTATGTCACAAATTTCAGGAAACTGACAATAACACATTTGGGGGAGTTCCCATTATAGTTACTGAAAATATTCCCCAGAGTATATTGTAGTTACATTAAAATAACAAGGTGGCGGAATCAGTTGGCCGAGCGCTCGCCTGAGGTGCTTACATCGTAGGATCGAATCACCTCAGTGAACCCATTCTCCGATTGGTTGTTCCCTTTGTCCCAACCAGTGCACCATGGCTATTATATCAAAGGCTGTGGTATGTGCATATAAAAAATCTCTTGCTATAGATGTCAAAATTGTCAACTGTTTGACATCCAATAACCGATGATTAATAAATCAATGTGTTCTATAGGTGTTATTAAACAAAACAAACTTTTAAACCAATTTACAAGCTAAACTGTGGTCGTAAAGGTCACAGCTCATACAACTATTACTCTGTGTTCGGTTTAATTAACACCTCGTAATCTTTATAATCTTTATCTTTAATCCTAAATAACTCCAGGATCTCTTCGATCAACTCCAAACCCTTTTTATACTCATGCGAGATGTCAGTGGTCACCACACTCTAATAACATAAATGAACTTGGAAATAACGAAAATTTAGCTAGGCCAGTATGTTGTCCGAGGAAGAAATATGTCAAAACAAAGAATATGTTCTTCGCACATTTGGCTTGAAGTTAAAATCTGAGAACATGTCAATTCCTCTTCTGTACTGGATTCTAACACTTCATAAGAATCCATACAAGGAGAGAGATTTTGTGTTGTCCAGCAAATGCACCACCAACTCCTTGTCTAAAAAACTAATAATTATCCTGACCACTATCAACAATGGATTTTCAATATATTTCCAAAAGGTCTTTGAGACAAGTGGTTTTAATCATATGTGGATTCTCAAGAACTCCAAATATTTTCTTGAAATTACCCAGTACAAATCCAGATCAAAGTTCACCAGTGTTCAAATATTCGATTTTTTAACACTGTATACAACAATACCCCACGACAATTTCAAGGAAAAAATCCATTCCTTAACCAAAGAGACAGGTGAACAGAAATGCAAATATATAACTATCTTCAGTGGATCTGGACAATTTGTTATGATTGAAAATTATTGAAGACAAAAGTATACTGATATAGACATATGTGTGAAATGCGGGACTTCTTCATTGACAACATAATATATATATATATGTACGATTTTGGGATAGGACATAGAGACACGAAGTAGGCATTCCCATGGGCATCAGCTGTGCTCTATTCCTCACCAGTTTTTTTCTCTAAGATATAAATCAGATTTTCTAACTACTATGACTAAATCAAAACAAAAGTATCTGGCGAAAAAGTTTAATTTGATCTTCCGATATATTGATGATCTTATATCATTGAATTAATAATAAGATCACATATTCCCTTCAATTGATTTACCCGCTAGTTAGAAATAAAGGAAACTACAGAAAGTATAAATCTGTTTTATACCTTGATCTATACATACAGATTCAGAACGACGCTGGCCTTTATACAAAGCTGTATGATAAATAGGATGACTTCGACTTCAACTTTTCAATAGTCAATTTAATTTTCCATTCATGCCGAGCAATATTCCTTCTGCACCAGATTTTGGTATCTATATTACTTCTGAGATACCTTAGGGCATGCACATCATTTGCTGAGTTCAAAGACCAACATATCGTTCTGGTAGAGAAGTTGTTTGATCGGAGTTATAACATCATGAAACCTTCGAAACATTTTATGGTAGACACTCAGAAGCCATTTCACGATGTGACGTATCATTAACGAAAATTTGGTCGGATTCAGTGCCCTATTTTGACCGTGTATCTGCCTTTTTATCTTTTTGGTGAAAATCTTGTACATTTCAACTATGGACTTGATGGCTGTAGATTCTGTTCATGACGGGTGCCACCGGTGGGTCAGGATATGCTCATCTTTTGCGAACACCTGATATCATCACTGTTTATACAGTAATGTATTGAGCTCTATCCTGTGCAAGTGTGGGTTTTCTAAGCCAGTCTTTGCAGTGACAGTCCTCTTAAATGCGGCCCAGGGAGGACGAAACAGCCTTTTAGGTATCTCCTAGGTGAGTGGCAGTCCTCCTAAGGACAATCACCTGATAGTGGATCGTGGAAGCAATCACTATTTCATCAAAAACGTCTGCCTTGGGCAGATACGATTCTGATTACAGAATACTGTTTTGTCATTCCGATTCAGTACAGATGGGGTTTTGTCAGAAACAAAGCTGAAAAGCAGCCCATTAATTTTTAAATCTGAAAATGTTGAAGTATACAACAAGCTCTTCTCTATGGAAGGGTTGCACGACTTTCTGTGTAGAACCCATGGTACTTTAGTAGGATCAGATGAGATAAATGATCAACTACAGAAACATTTATCCTGAATCATCTCCGGTGGTTCTTTTAAATATGTTTTAACAATATCTGGATTTGTGAACACTTTCCGTCTAATTGGACGAAAGCCATTATTATTCCTATTCTCAAGCCTGGTAATGATTCAACAAAACCGTTAAGTTATCGCCCTATCGCTTTGACAAGTAGCATCTGTTAAACCATGGAACGAATGAACAACCGTAGACTGGTCTAGTATCTTGAGTTCCATAAATTGTTACTAGCGTGAAGTGTGGATTCAGATCCAGACGTAGCACGGTTGGTCATCTTGTTACATTTGAAACCTTTTGCAGGGAAGCTTTCATCCATAATTAAGATGTGGTCTCATTATTTTTCTATTTGGAGAAAGCTTACGATATCACGTGGATTTTAAAAGACCTCCTTCGAGGTCGTCTTCCTAATTTTATTTCTCAATGTTGAAAGGTCGGTGCTTTGCATGGGTGGGGTCGACTTTATCAGATACTCGCCCACAAGCGATATGTCTACCTCAATGGAGTATCCTGTCATTGAAATTCAAGAAGTTGTATGCCTTCAGTCGGTTTCACACAGTTTGGGCAGTCATTTGCAACTGATGGGCAATAATGGTGGGTGCTTGAAACCGGTTTCGATGGTTATGGTTCGGATATACCGATACTCCGCGACTAACTTAACCTGTGACCTACACTCCGAGGACGGTCACTGGTGGATCCAGTGACGTCTAATCCATTAACAAGTGTTGATACAGTCTACAGTCTACTGCTCTCTCATAGACATTTGGAGTCGAGTGTGGCATAGCCAAAAGGAATTATATAGATGTCATTTGTTGGTTTTTAAACAGTGTTGAATCTGTGTGAGTATTCGAGGGGAAAAAACCAGACCCATATGCGCAGGAAAACATTCCTAGCATGTAAAAATCACGCATTTGCCCTACCCGTGAGCTCGTTACATCATCAACAGTGCTATCATTCCGACAAAACATGCACGTGCAATGTGTTGTAGCGGCGCATATGTGTTGAGATATGTTCTTTCTTTTTTTTTAGTGTAATTTTAATCAACTTACAAAATACAATCAAATATAGAGAAAAACACTGGTGAAAGCATTTTTTCTCCAATTAACATCTTTTTGAAATAAATCGACCATTCTGTTAATATTAGTGTTAGACTGTTTGCGTTTAATGGAACCCAGTAGCCAGACACAATGTGCCAGTGGTGCCTTTAAACAAAACAAACTTTAACTTTCAACTAGTATTCGTCTTCTCCCTCCTCCTCACCCTCCACAGAGTTGACGCCAATCGCTTCGTAGTCCTTCTCCAGGACAGCCATATACTCGCGAGCCTCCGAGAACTCCCCCTGCTCCATATCCTCACCGACGTACCAGTGGACGAAGGCGAACCTGGAGTACAACAGGTCGAACTTGTGGTTGAGACGCGCCCACGCCTCGGCAATGGCGGTCGTGTTGCTCAACATGCAGACGGCACGCTGGACTTTGGCCAAGTCTCCTCCCGGGACGACGGTGGGCGGCTGATAGTTGATGCCGACCTTGAACCCGGTGGGACTCCAGTCGACGAACTGGATAGTTCTCTTGGTCTTGATGTTAGCAATGGCGGCGTTGACGTCCTTGGGCACGACGTCACCACGGTACAGCATGCAACAGGCCATGTACTGTCCGTGACGAGGATCGCACTTGACCATCTGGTTGGCAGGCTCGAAGGTTGCGTTGGTGATCTCAGCAACAGACAGCTGCTCGTGGTAGGCCTTCTCGACGGAGATGACCGGGGCGTAGGTGGCCAGGGTGAAGTAGATACATGGGTAGGGCACCAAGTTGGTCTGGAACCCGGTCATGTCAACGTTAAGGGCGCCGTCGAAGCGGAGAGAGGCAGTAATGGAACTGACGATCTGGCCAATGAGACGGTTCAGGTTGGTGTATGTCGGACGTTCAATGTCAAGGTTTCGTCGACAGATGTCGTAGATGGCCTCATTGTCGACCATAAACGCGCAGTCGGAGTGCTCCATGGTGGCATAGGTGGTCAGGACGGAGTTGTAGGGTTCCATTACTGCCGTGGAGATCTGAGGAGCAGGGTAGACGGCGAACTCTAGCTTGGATTTCTTTCTATAGTCCACCGACAGACGCTCCATGAGAAGGGAGGTGAAACCTGACCCTGTACCACCACCGAAACTGTGGAAGATGAGGAATCCCTGGAGACCAGTGCACTGGTCGGCCAGCTTCCGGATTCTGTCAAGGACAAGATCGACGATCTCCTTGCCGATTGTGTAGTAACCGCGAGCGTAGTTGTTGGCTGCATCTTCCTTGCCAGTGATCATGTGGTCGGGGTGGAACAGTTGACAATATGTGCCGGTTCGGACCTCGTCTGTAAAGTATCAAAATGTAACATCACTCTCCCTTTCTCTTTTACATATATATATGTATGTATGTGTGTGTGTGTGTGTGTGTGTGTGTGTGTGTGTGTGTGTGTGTGTGTGTGTGTGTGTGTGTGTAATCGTATTGTAATTGTAATCGTAATAATGGCATTGTTAAGTAATCGTAATCGTAGTCGTAATCGATTACTTTCGTCAAATAATCGCCCAATCTCTGATATACGTAACATTTATATACAAGTAATTGAAAGTAAACGATTACGATTGTGAATACATTATTGTCCAGTAATCATAGTCCAGGGGCCAGATACAGAAACTCCCCCCCCCCCCCCCCCGGTTTTTTTGGAGACAAGTATTTTTAGATACCTCATTATATATGATTTTAATATCTGCTTGTCTCCAGCAAAAAATGTTTGTGGAATAAAAAAAAAATCGCCATTTCAATAGGGGTACCGTTGCACATTTTGTGTCCCAAAAATACTACTAGTATATGGAAAAATTAAATATAATGATAAAGTTGTCATCCATTTTTTAACAGATATAAGGCTAGAATGGATGATATTCACCCTATACTAGATGTTAATATTAATAAACCCAATACCAATGCAATATGTGGTATGTGGTATGGATCATGATTTACCCATCTGCAAAAGTTAAGCAATGCCTGAAATGCATTATTTTCTAGATTTACACATACATTAATTATTAATATTTGCACTGTATTTAATATATTGCGGCAGCATTATTCAAATACGGTTCAGTATATCTGCCTATACTATACTCAACAAAATTAATTAAGGACCAATAGATATTTTAGTATTTTCCTTTAAATATGGGGGAATTTACAACTTCTTCCTTTCTAAGGTATCAGCATTGTGGCATGTTCCTAAACTTACAATCTAATTAAAATTAGCTCCACTATTACATGTGGATCTAACACCAGCCAGTTGGAGCTCATGTCCACCAATCAAAACCTTACTTGCAGAATCCTGCCAGTGATTTAAAAATAATTTGAAAACATTCCGAATTATCCTGAGGGTATACAACATGTTTCGTGTGAATTACGAATGCCTTAAAACATGTTTTATTTTATAAAATAAATCATTTGTAATGTAAAACTGAAGACTGATTTAGTTTGGGTTTTTTTTATAAATAAATAAATAATTTTTAATGTAAAATTGAAGACTGATAACCCACCCCGTACGCATTGGTATGGTTCGCTGTACTGCGGTCACTAAAATAGACTCGCCCGATATTTTTAGAATTTGTATGCTCCCAAATAACGTTATAAAAGGCGAAGTGTGATTGGTCAATATTTAAATTATTATTTACAGACGAGATGTTACCTGGACATTGGGGACTACGCGTGTTGTTAGCAATCCGATTAAAATTAGTTCTACTGGTCTAAATAAGGCATTCGTAATTCACATGAAACATGTTGTATACCCTCAGGATAATTCGGAATGTTTTCAAATTATTTTTAAATCACTGGCAGGATTCTGTAAGTAAGGTTTTGATTGGTGGACATGAGCTCCAACTGGCTGGTGTTAGATCCACATGTAATAGTGGAGCTAATTTTAATTATATTGCAAAACTTAATGATGTAAACAACAATTTAGAGGGAACACAATGACAAGCATCATTGGGAACCAATGTGAAACAAATCCTAGCCAAATGCTCATTTCAATATTTTCCATAAATTTGTGAAATACCCACTGTGTTCAAGATGTTTACGTTTATCATGGGTCAAATTTTACTGAAACAATGTTTAGAAGTCATGTACATATGACCAAAACTAGCTAAAATAATATGACACTAACAAAGAATTATCAGAAAGTTTACTAGCCCTTAATTAATTTTGTTGAGTATACATGTATGTACTAAATACCAGTGTTAAAATTTAAAACGTCAGTATTGTGTACCAAATTGCCTTTGCATTAAATGTACAATTAATCTACATGTATCTCATTGAAGTTCATCTTATACTAGTCTATGTTTATAATATTTTTAGAAAGAAAGTTTGTTTTGTTTAATGACACCACCAGAGCACATTGATTATTTAATCATCAGCTATTGGATGTCAAACATTTGGTAACTTCTGATGCTACATCAGTGGAAAATCGCTACATTTTCCCATTAGCAGCAAGGAATTTTTATAAACATTTTCCCATAGACAGGAAAGTACACACCATGACCTTTGACCAGTTGTGGTGCACTGGTTGGAACGAGAAAAACTCAATCAGTTGAATGGATCCAACGAAGAGGTACGATCCTGCGATGCAAACACCTCAGGTGAGCACTCAACCGACTGAGCTATATTCCGTCCCTAAAATATTTTTTTATTTGTCTTTCTATTAACTTATGCTCAGGTGTATATAATATTGTCATAAGCACTAGGACAGTCTTAACTTCCTTTCATATTCCTTTGTATTTTTATGCAATTATAAAATATTATGTCTGTTATGTTCACAATTTCTGGGATTCTTCTTCTCCAGGTTCTGCTGGGATTCTTCCATAGTATGTCCATCAGCTCTAATGGTATCATATCACCATTTCATATCTAGTGTTCCTTCCGAAATTTCTCACCCATGACCATTTGGTTGGGAAATAGCCTGGACTGCCTAGTATGACGGATACCAAATGACAGTTTGGCAATTTGATCTCTTTATGTGCATTCTCAGTGAATATATGTACATGCAAGGTGGAGAAGGCTGACGTATACTCTACTGTAGTTCAATATTATCATCCTTGGTTTGGCAACAAACATTTCCAGATATTTCTCAAGTCATAATTGTTAGTGTTATTTACACTTGCACTCCCATAGAGAAGGTATATGGGATGCTCTACTTCTTAAATATATGAACCTCAATTTCTGCTCATCTTCCATGAGCTAAAAACATAAAAAGGAAGTTTGGATATTGCTTGAGACTATTCAAAACCATCAGTTTTTCATTCTGCATAAAAGTCCTGTTGCTATCATACATGTAGTCAGTAAAGGCAAGCACAGCAGGAATTGCTAGCTGGTGTCTTCCCTGCATCCTTAATGATGCTGTGCACATCTATAAGTTGCCTCTTGTTGCCAAGTTGAATGTATAAATATGTTTGTAGCTGGGATGGTGAACTGGCAGCAATATACAAAAATTGAAGTATAATCTTTGTCTCTGCATCTTCTTGTGTACTTTACAACACACTCAGACATGGTTTGCATTTGAAATGTATTTCATCACACAAATATAACCTTCTTCCCAAGAAGATAGGGGCAGAGTTATTATTTTTTTAAATTTAAAGGTAATGTCTTCCAGTCTCTTGAGACCTTTGTAGGGATTCCTTAAATCAAGTGTTGCTCCTATAGGGAGGAGATCCGATGTAGGGTGGATGGACTGTATTAATGTACCTATATTCCATCAGATTCAGGCACGTCCATTCTGGGCACAACCTCTGACTTCACCAGTAACCGAGTCGGACCGGTGTTTTCTAGTTGGTATAGCCATAGACAACAATGACAGAAAAAATATGACATTACAAATGTACATGTATACGAATGAATGAATGAATGAATGAATGAATGAATGAATGTTTAACGACACCCCAGCACGAAAAATACATCGGCTATTGGGTGTCAAACTATGGTAATGCAAATAAATAAAGTGATGATCAACATCAACATAAAAATTCAAGGTTTAAACAAAAACAGTGTAAAGAACTGTGCAAAAATACAAATACAAATATCACAGAATTTTACGGACACCGAATTTTACTCTAAACTTCAATTTGTGCTGTATTGGCCATTCTCAAAGAGAATGTTACACCCCTGCACCACGGTGAGGTTACAGCACGCGCAGGGGTACATGTATACGAATGCTATTTTGAAACATGGTTAACTGTATTAGTTCACTGATAAATGAAGTACTTAATTGGAACGTAATTGACAAATAACACATTCTGAATATTTAAAATATTTAAGAAATTCAAACTTATCTTGTGAGATAAAAAAACAAAAACAAACAAAAAAACACACAAAAAACAACAACAACATTATAAAAATAAAACGTCTCCAGCACCCAGTGTTCCCAGGCGGTCACCCATTCAAGTACTAACCTGGCCCTATGTTGTTTAACTCCGGTGATTGAACACCAACTGGATTAACCTGATTAATAGCATCAGTTGAACCATTTCAAAATAAATAAACTACTTAATTGGATCAAACGTAACTGACAAATAATAATGAAAAATTGTATGATGAACTGTTGTGAGATAGGTGAATTGTCTATGTAATGCATATTTGCCTGGGAATAATACGTAAATTAATTTTTTATGTTTGCAAGACTTGTGTTTAATATAAAGATATTCAAAATATCCATGTACATGGTTTAGACAGCATGCACTGCACCATGTTTGAATAATGCTGCCATCATATATTATACTAAAAGGCAAAAGACACACAAAAGACAAAAATAATTGATGATAAGTTTTTACTGCCGTGTATGAAACGTTATAACGTGGAAAGAGAAATGTCCGAAGGTATGGAAACGAGCAATAGTCCATGAAAAGGGCGCACCTGCCATATGCAAATCAGCCACATCACTAGAGGGGGTCCAGGGCGAAGTTCCCACAGTCAGTAGCGAGTGTGTCCACCTTGAGCATTGATACAGGCCTGGCGCCGTCGTCTCATTGAGGCCACTAAACACTGAGAAAGTTCCTGGGAATGCCATTCCAGATCTGAGGCAGGATCAGCCATGTGTCTTGACGAGGGGTTGTCACGGGTGGTCGGCCGCTACGGGGACGGTCCCTGGCCTGGTTGTTTTGTTGATATCGTTGTCATAAGTGCCGTATGATGTTTCTGTGTACGTTGAATTGACGTGCAACGTCACGCTGCGAGGTCCCAGATTCAAGCATCCCTATGACTCGCCATTTGTCATTTTCACTGAGGTGTGGCATGACGAACTTCCATCAAACAGTTCACTGATGGTGTTTTTCTGACTTCTGGACTTCTGAAGGCTGCACAGAGTGGCAATGATTTGCGACTGAATGTTTGGCCTTTTATGGTGAACACTGGACAGGATTTCTTCCCAAATATTCCATGTTTCTTGCACAAAGCATGCAATTGCTGCAACAACTGCTTGGTTGCATTTCTTTGAGCTGTTTCATGCACATTTTCTCTGGTTTACATCCATAAATCCATTCACAAATGTATTACCCCAAACAATCCATGTCACAATAACTTTTGCCTTTTAGTATAAATACAATACAAAGTTAATAATAAAAGGTTCGGACAGTTCTAATTACGGTATGTATTTACAAATGTACATTATTATATATATCGGGAACTGCGTAACCTTTACTGGCGAGTATACCTTCGGTACTATATCCATACAACATATATATTGCATTTCGTTTTGGTTTGTTGTTATGAACATGTAGTTAATCATGAATAGCATTCATAATTTGGTCTTAAATCTATTCATAATATGTCTGGATGTTAACTTCAACGCTGTCATTAAATATTGTCATATACTATGTTTGTAATATCCAGGACATTTCAGTTTCATTACCTCACTATACTTAGATGCTAAAGATTTTTTTTTTTGGTAGATTACATTCACCAGTAACCCAGCTTTAAACTAAAAGCAGTGATATAGTCCAGAATTATTTTCAAACATTTTTGATAATTAGGTAGAATATTCACCTTGATAAGAAATTTGCCCTGTTAAAAATAAATAGGGTGCCACCAACAGATTGCCTGCAGACAAGTTGCTTTGAATATGTCTATGGATAGGCTTCACGGATATACTCATTTGGAAAAATCCCTTCGGGGATGGGGGTGGGGGGCAGGGATTACAATCATGATTACATTGCAACAGAGGTGCAGAAGTAGTGGAATGATGTCACCAACATAAAATTGTTAATTGTATTTCACAACCATACCAATTCCATTCATTGAAAGACATAATGAATTATTTGGGATTATTTATTAAATCGTTTCAGAAATGTATGAACCTATGTACACAGGACAAATTATCATTACTATTACATGTATTATTATACATGTTGTTTTTTTTTAATTTACTAACTTTTTTTTTTTTTGGGGGGGGGGGGGGAGAGAGAGAGAGAGAGAGAGAGAGAGAGAGAGAGAGAGAGAGAGAGAGAGAGAGAGAGAGAGAGAGAGAGAGAGAGAGAGAGAGAGAGAGAGAGATTTGACGATCATAAAAATGTCTTTTTGACGTATTATAATAACCTTTTTTCTCCTGATGTCAGGAACTCGCATTTGAGACTATCCAAAGATAACAGTTTAGCTCCCCTTAAATACAGGCATGTAGGAACCGGGCAGGGGGACACGTGCCCCAATTTTAAACCGAAAAGCTTTTTTCTCTCCTATTATACATAAAAACCCCATAATGTGCTTGTAAACCCCCACCCCACCCCCAACAGGCTCGTAGGAACCGGGGAAGAGAGTGAGCGAAAGTGTGCCGTTTTTATTCACTGACACCACATGGACTCTAGACCATAAGGAACATGACCCATCACACCTGAGTCGAATGTAGTTTTTCACTGCGCTCGTTTACACATCTTCCGACCGATCGCCATTCGCTAGGAAGCCGATGCAACAATTTGGTTTCGATAACACGTCTGTAACCCAAGCATGCGAAAAGTCTCCAGACTATGGGTGCGGGTTAAGGTTTTCGGCGTGTTACGTAGCCCATGGTTACCATTGGACTATACAATAACCTAGTGTGAACCTAACTCAGGTATGAGAAATCGGCCCAAAGTTTAAACAATACCTTGCAATCATAATCGTTGCCTTCTGTCCTAGTTACATTATAGCAAAATGCTGTCTTAAATCATTGTTTTCATTTAGACTTTCGTTTTTGACGGGCGCGAGCGCTATCACGCCCGTGAACCCCCGTCATCTCAATCTGACGGGCGCGAAATAACGCGCCCCTAAATTGAAAAAATCACGCTTGTGTTTTGGTTTTTTTTTTAACTTTGCCATTTTAATTGTTTATTAAATCCAATCCACAACGCCACAAACCTTTCCATTCTGTTCACAATGAACTTCCTAGAATACTTTTTATAAATTAAAATACGATTGGTTGGTTATCTTTACACTGAGCCAATCAGCTAGGAGTTCACTTATTATTAAGATCTCGTCGGTTTTGTTGTGTTTCGTACAATGCAGGTAACATCGCAAAATATATTTTACACTTTTGTCGTTTTGATCAAGCACAGAAAATATAATACGGTAGGTGCATTTTCCAATACTCATGTGATGTGTATAATGTTTATACATGTTGATATCACATTAAACGCGTACACCAACAAAAAACAAATTTAGTAAAACAAGTTTTGTTTTCGTTAATAGCATAGCGACATACTCCAGACATTTCTACTTTCTGTTTCACGATACTGCCACGTGACACTGACCTTGGTAGAGTCAGATTTCTAGTACATGTAATTGGTTGACGGGCACCTGAAACAAACCTACACCGATTTAATTTCAACTTTAAAGCATGTATATTTTAAAATTAAATTTACACCAGGTGGGGTTTGTGTGTGTGTGTGTGTGTGTGTGTGTGTGTGTGTGTGTGTGTGTGTGGGGGGGGTTATGGGTTGCTATGATTCGAGTTAGTAGTATAATAAATGACATGTTAACTACAGTACCCCGATAATCAAAGTTAATCCTGTTTGTAAAAATATATATTTATAAAAATTGTAGTAAGATATAATTTGGGTAGAAAACAATAGATGTTGACATTTTCTCTGTTATGACATTATTATTAGTTTTTAAAATAGAGAATTTGTAGGTACATAACATGTATATTATATATTATGATATCATGATATATGTGATAACCCTGTGCCGTGTGGTTGTTACACTTTTACATTCAATTCACAGGTTTGTGTCCATGGAGAAATCTGCGATGAAAACTAAAATTATTGTACTTGTTTAAATAAAACAGAATAAGCACAATCAAATCAGTTTCAATTCCTTATTCATAAATAGTCAACATATTATCATGATTCAGAATTTTAATGCAACATGATATGCATATAATACATAAGAAATTGACAAATGTTGTGTCTATGGTGTTTCTTTTTCTTGTGTAATACTGCGATGACCCATTCCTTCCATCTTTGAGAACAACCATCATATTAGTTAAATTAAGATATTCATTTTGAAAACAAAAAACATTAACCCTTAAGATATTTAATTTCGAAACTATTACTCCTCAAACTTAATCATGTTCTTGGGTGCCATTCCTCTCGGTCTCTTGCTTCTAATTCTGATTATTTTGAGGGGTGCGATTGTTCCCTCCTCTGAATTTTGAGGAGTGTGATTTCCAGCCCCCTCGTAAGCATTTTGAGGAGTGCGATTTTTAGCACTCCTGGGTTTTTAAAAAACGAAAGTCTGATTTATTAGTGAAAAATGTTCCAACCACTATTGATCAAAGGCCGTTGTATGTGCTTTTCTGTCTGTGGGAAAGTACACATAAAACATCCCTTGCTGCTAATGGAAACATGTATTGGGTTTTCTCTGATGACTACGTGTCTAACTTTATTTGACATCCAATAGCTGATGATTAATTAATCAATGTGCTCTAGTGGTGCGTTAAACAAAACAAACCTTAACTTGATTAGTAAAAATTACTGTATTTTATCCATTCTCAGTCTGGAGCTCGCCGCGGTAAGACCTGTTTGTTTCGCCTGCGCCACTGCATGTGCTTTCGCGTGCTCCAGTTGCTGTTTTAAAAACTTTATTTTGTTTAACGACACCACTAGAGCACGTTGATTTATTATCATCGGCTAGTGGATGTCAAACGGGTAATTCTGACATATAGTCTGAGAGAGGAAAGCCGGTACATTTTTCTATTAGTAGCAATGGATATTTTACATGCAATTCCCCACAGATTTGAATGAAAAATAGCCCATTGGGACCACCGACGAGGATCGATCCCAGAATGCGAATGCTTTATCAATGTTTTACTGGAATTTATCCGGCCATTTGGGACTGGTTTAACGCTAAGACGCATCTCGTTTGAATAATCTGCACAACCAGGGTGGATTCCTTTATTATTATTTTTTATTTTCTTTTTTAGCAAGATTCCTTGCCTCCACGTCATTATTTTTTTCTGGCTGATTTTAGCTGACTTGTTCGGTGACTCGTATTTATAACCATTGTGCAAAACGTCACGGTTGTTCGCGTTTATTCTTTACCTGTCTCTGTCTGTCGTAACAGCATCGGAAGAAGAACACAAAAAGAAAAAAGAAAAAATTTGCTTTGTTTAACGACAACACTAGAGCACATTGCTTTATTAATAACCAACTATTGGATGTCAAACATATGGTAATTTTAACACAGTCTTAGGGAGGAAACCCGCTACATTTTTCCATTAGTAGCAAGGAATCGTTTTCATGCATCATCCCACAGACAGGATATCATATACTACGGCCTTTGTGATGCACTGGCTAGAACGAGAAATAGCCCAATGGGCCCACCGACGGGGATCGATCCTAGACCGACCGCGCATCAGGCGAGCGTTTTAACACTAGGCTACGCGCACCGGAAGATTGACTGTTCCTCTAAGAAGAAATAGGAAGAGGTGTCGGCCTCTTGTTTTACACTGATACAATCTCGTACCCCCCCCCCCCCCCCCCCCCCCCCCCACACACACACAAACACACCCCGGAGCCCGTCCGTAACATTATACGAACTATGACGACTGGACTATACGGTACCTAATCTGATTTTCTTGTGAAGACTGATCGCTTCTCGGGACCTATGTATAGCCTTCTTCCATATCTACTCACTAAGGAATTTTTTTGATAAGATGCAACCCATCTCGTCCTTACAAGCGCTGCACTTTAACGGCCACACGCGTGGACATATAAATCAGACTTTACATAAACATTTAGGCCTTCGTTCAAAATCTTATGTCAAAATTCGTTATTTCCTTTCCCCCTACATTGTTAAATAGTCACCAAAAAAACCTTTTTTTTTAAAATTCTTTTTTGAAAATACTAGATTTTTACAATATTTCGTAATTAGCTGATGTGTGAAATACCGATGACAGTTGGTTCTAGATCAACAAAGACAGCCCGGGGGACGTGCTTGCCCGCCCATGTCTCAGTGAAAAACGTGTTGAATGAGTCGTCCCTTCCCCCGATCATCTCGTCGGACGACATCTGTCCATCAGGCTGGATTCCGTGCTCCAGACAGTACAACTCCCAGCATGCATTGCCGATCTGGACTCCGGCCTGTCCCACGTGGATACTGATGCATTCCTTCTACAAAACAAAACGATCTTGATGTATATTTAGCATATTTAGTTAAAGTTTGTTTTGTTTATCGATACGATTAGATCAAACATTAATTAATTAATCACTAGCTGCTAGGAAAGAAAGAAAATGAATATTTTAAACTACGCCTCTTTAAAGTTATTTCGACAGACAGAGAGAGAGAGAGAGAGAGAGAGAGAGAGAGAGAGAGAGAGAGAGAGAGAGAGAGAGAGAGAGAGAGAGAGAGAGAGAGAGAGAGAGGAAACCCACTGCCGCCACATATGATACTCATAGCAAAGGATCTTTTATATATGCACTTTCCTATAGACAGGATAGCACATACCATGACCATTGTTGTACCAGTCGTCGATGCTGCAACCTCCCGCGACTCAGGCGAGCTACATCCAGCGAGCTACATCCAGCTGCCCCCCCCCCCCCCCCCCCCCCCGCCCGGCAATCGGAGGTCAAACATTTGATACGTCCGACACAGTCATTAAAGGAAACCCGCTACATTTGTTGACTAGCAGCTAGAGATCTTTCAGGAATATAAGCTTCATCCTTGAATGGACAAAAGTACAGAAATTAAAGGGACATACCCTAGTTTTTAAACACTAAGGCATATGTTTTACTATTAAAGCCGTTTTTGATAACTTAAATGTTATTGTTTATATTATCCATTTCCGTACATTCGAAGTGTTTTTTGTCATCCTGGTGTTTTTAATATCACAAAATGCATTTCTCATATTTTTAAAAACGCGCGTGCGTCTGAGAAGTAGCAGTTGTGGAGTCGAGCTTTAGTCTATTTTTAGAGGGTATTTCACCATTTCAAAGTCACAGACTCTTGTTTCACTCAATTGTAACTTTATCCAAATGTGTTACAAGTTTGTAGTTAACTAAACTTAGTGTGCATTTTCATGGGCTGAAACTAGGGTATGTCCTTTAAGTTTATATGAAATGGAATTTAATGCGGAGCAATATAGTTTGCCTCACAATGAATGAATGAAATCTATATGGAGTCATATTTCTTGATTTCAAAAATGCTTTTCATTTTGTGGACCATTCAATTGTGACTCAAAAGTTTTTCATTTATGGCTGTAAAGGGAATCCTCTTGATTGGTTCAATTCTTTTTAAATATGTTAGAACACAACAAGTCTCTATAGGAATGACAATGTCTAAACCTGATCGAATTATTTATGGTGTTCCACAGGGCTAAATATTAGGACCTCTTCTCTTTATACTGTACATAAATGATCTTCCATTATATATTGAACCTTGAAACACATGTATGCAAATGATTCAACGATATTCATGTCAGGGAAAATTTATACTCGTTCAAAATCAAGAATGACTGCAGCAAGATTTAAATGGTGTAGAAAAATGAAGTACCTGCATATAAAACCTATATATATATATAAAAGTTTAGTAACACAAAAAGACTAATTATATCACTATAAGAATTATTTTTAAATATACTACTACTACTACTACCACCACCACCATCACCACCACCACCGCCACCACCTCCACCACCACCACCACTACTACTACTACTACTACCACAACCACTATTACTACTACTACTACTACTACTGCATCAGCAAAGGCCATCATTCGATATAGATTAAAGACGGGTCGATAACTACTTTAGTTTCCTAGAGATATACGAGTACACGAGTTACTCGCTGCATAAGTGGTACAATATACGTATCTTCCGGCTAAAAGGTTACGACCCACTGTGTGTCCCCAGGGTAATTGTCAGACTGTTTGTCGCTGATAGTGCTTTAATATCTTACACAAAAACAAGTACAGGAAGGGTAAGGGTCCAAGGCTCAATATTCTGCTATGGCGAATACAATTTACAAAAAATTAATCTCTTATATTATGTTGTCAGCACCTGGCTGTCATTATGACAAAGATTTTATTTTTCAGAGTCAGTCCGATACATGTATTGACGATCATAACTAGAAACATAACCCGCGTTTATAGGATTGTGTTAGAGAATATCGCATAATGTCATATAACCGAAATCGCCCGGGGTATTCCGATTGGAATATCACACTCAGATTTGATCGAGGTATTTTTAACTTTGAAATGTTCATTTTATTAACCACAGTCAGAAAGCCTAGTGACACATCAAACTATTTCGATTGTAATTGAACTCTCAAAAACACTTTTAATCAATCTCCGATTTTCTACTTCATGCTGCTAAATAATAATGATAAATAATAAACACGAGATGATTAGGCACGGCGGAAGCAAGTAGACATGTGTGTGGGGGGGGGGGGGGGGGGGCGCTGACAGATCGAGGGCGCAAAGCAAAATTTCTAAGAGGTTCGGGGGTATGCCCCCCGCAAAATTTTTTAAAACTAGATATCTCCTGTATTCTATAAGTAAAATTAATCTCTGCCTTAAGATTTACTACCAATAATAGTTTTAATTCAGCCCCCCCCCCCTCCCACCCGCTCCGCTGTATTTGATCATGTTCTCTGTAAACCACTTGATCATCTTTTCACTTCTAGACGATTGTAATGTTTTATAATTCAGAATTAATGCTTTTGTTTTAAAATGTTTTATAAATTGCACAACGAAAAAACGTGTAGCAATTTAAATACATATTACGATGTGTGACGGAACATGCTCTTATTTGTTTTTCGCCTGTGGCGATGTTAATTGTTTTAGAGGGCCGTGTGCAGTCCCAATATGCACTTAGACGAGGTGGGCACCTTGTTACGTAATACCTCCGCGCGACGGTGGTCGAGCTGTTCCCAATACACACCCAGACCAGTGCGGAGGCCATGTGGCCAGTAGTTACGTAATACCTCCGCGAGTTCTGTTTTACGACCTGGGATTTTTAGCGATTGGCGACAGCTAGTCTGACCATCTAACAAAAATATTCCGTCTTGGTCGCTGTGGAAATATCACTTGTAGGTATTCGGTACCGCCTTGTACCCCCAGGCGATATTCGGATTTTTGTAATAAATAGCTAGGATTTAGATTTATCGGGGAGAAACATATTGGAAGGCTACCAGGGAACGTTAGTCCGTTTGGACTGGTAAATATATATTTCTTCTCTGTTGTATAACCTTGATGTGATTGATGTGACTTTAAATATTTTAATACTGTATTATCCCAATATTATTTAGACGGTGTTTCCGGTAATCTGACGAAGTAAACTGTAGGATTCATTGTTCTAAAACTTATTAAAGCTTAACCAGTCATCCTAGAGGACCTAGGTAAACTGTATGTTATTGTCTTTATGGTGATATGTACCAGTATTAATTCTGTATTACAAGGTTACTGAATGAGTAGTTAAGGGTTAATTAAAAATTAACCAGTTAGGAATAGAGTTGTAATTCCTTTATTAATTAAGTTCCCCTGGAAGCGTTTCTCAATTATCACACGTGTGGGTGTTGTGTCACGGTGAAGTGATTAGAATATTGTGTAAACTAGACACCTAGAGATTAACTAATTAAGTGATCAGTTCTGGGTTGTTATTATTTGTTGTTGTAAATTAACTACTGCGGCAGTACATTTGTCAGCATAGTATTAATACAGATTCCAAAGTGTATTGTGTTTTTGTTGTGTTTTCTAGTGAACTAAACCTGCTATAATAAGTAGAGGGGGCACTTGAGCCCCATGTATGCAAATGAGCTAGGTCACGTGACCTGTCCTGCGCTCTGATTGGTTGACCTCTAAGGGACGTGGCCTCTTCTGATTGGCTGACCTCTAAGCGTGGGGGCGTGGCCTAATGACGTTCAGTGCACCTCGGGGTCGTGCAGCTGGCTGACCTTTAAGCGTGGGGACGCTACTGGGTTAATGACTTGGACAGCTGTGGGAACCTGACCTCTGTGTCAGGAAACACCGGATGTTGGTAAGATTGATGGGTGTGTTAACCGTCGGGGGTCCTTTGATGTACAGGAAACAGATGGTGCGGAAGTCGTTAATGACCCCTAGAGTGGTGTCGAATGATGGGGTGTTTATTTAACTGTGACAGCCGTTTGATGTACAGGAAACAGATGGTGTGGAAGTCGTTAAGATGGCAAGATGGATTTGACAGGTGTGGGTTGATTAAGGAGAACCAGTCAACGGGGAGTGGAAAATTCCAGGGGTTTTACCAGATGTCGGGGGAAAGGTTTGAAACGTGTCCATATACGGCGTTGGCCATGAGTCATCCCAGAACGTGTTCAGACACGTCTTGAGTGGGGGTCTCTGTATAATGAGAACCAGTCAACGGGGGAGTGGAAAATTACAGAGGAAAAACCCCAGGGTTTTGCCAGATGTCGGGGGAAGGTTTGAAACGTGCCCGTATGCGACGTTGGCCATGAGTCACCCCCAGAGCGTGTTCAGACACGTCTTGACCTCGAGATAGCGTGGGGACGCTCTTCTGCTCGTTGCGAGCACAATTTCTTACAAAGTGTCAATAAACACCGGATGTTGGTCAGATTGATGGGTGTGTTAACCGTAGGGGGTCCTTAGGAGGAAACAGATGGTGCGGAAGTCGTTAATGACCCCTAGAGTGGTGTCGAATGACGGGGTGCTTATTTAACTGTGACATCTGTTCGTTTTGGCCATGAGTCATCCCAGAACGTGTTCAGACACGTCTTGACCTCGAGATAGCGTGGGGGTCTGACGTCACAAGAAATGCCCGAATCATTGCTGTAGTCGGTGGTTAAGACCGGGGTAGATACCGGGGTTCGTATCCGGGTATCAACTGGTCATCACCCAGCCTTTTCACTAGCCACAGATGGCTGACGCGTGTCCAGGACAGCGTGCTTGAACCATAATTGAAATATAAGCACGGAAATAAGTTGAAATAAATACAAATAGTAAGCTTTGTTTTAAAAGTTTTAAAAGTTTAACGACACCACTAGAGCACATTGATTTATTAATCATTGGCTATTGGATGTCAAACATATGTGGTACTTTTGAAACATAAAGACGAAACCCGCTACATTATAGTAGCAAGGGGTCCTACACCAGCCCGCAGACAGGATAGCACATACCACACAACTCCCACTGTCTTAGATATCCACAGATAGCTGGCGTGTGTGTGTGTGTGTGTGCGGGCGTGCTTAAACCTTAACGGGATAGAGTATTTCGTATTGCCAGACATTCGTAGAGGATGGCCCCCGAGACTTCATAACAAGATTAGCCAATGAGAAGGTTGCTAGTTTGTTTTGAAATACGACCTTCTTTCATATCTCGCAATGATCGCACGATGGTAATTTCAAAAATAAACAGACACAGCATTAATATTACATATGTATCACTATAAAATAAATACTGAATGTATACTCAAACGATATATACCATTTGAAGAATAACAAACACGGGGGTGTTGGTAGTGGCATTTAACGTAAGAGCAGATAATCTCTCTCACCCCTACATTATCCCCACTGTTATAGCCAAAGATGACTGGTGTGCGCGCGCGCGCGTTTAAACCTTAATGGGATAGAGGTACGGAAAAATAAATATAACCTCATAGTTTGAAACTTTATTTCAACATTAATCACTTCCCGCTGAGACAGATGTGTAGCTAGATCTCTTAAAATACAGAAAATTATATCGTCTGCTATAGATACGTAATGAGAAACACACGCGGGTCACTTCCAAGTATTACTTTCTTACTACGCTGTGGCTAATTGGTGGAAATATGATACCCCTGTAGCTACAAGCAAATGCTTTATTTAACGACGCACCGAAGCTTACAAAGTCGAGTTTAATTTCCCGGGTTATTTTTTAGCGAAGCAGCCGATATTTTTCAAAGAAATACAGTGGAAAAAGCAGATACACTTATTCGGTGGCCAGTAGGGGGAAGAAAGGAATGTGCGTAACAACCCAGCCCATTACAAACATTAATAAAGGAATGTATAGACGGCTTAATTGTTAAGGAAAGAAAGGAATATGCGCGCGTGACAGTGTGTGTGTGTGTGTGTGTGTGTGTGTGAAACACCCCAGCCCATTGCTTTGAAGAAAAGAACGTGTGACTACAACTCAACGTTCCAACGTAACCTATGATCTTTTAACTGCATTTGAAACACGAGTATTTCCCTAGAGTACAAGCCTTTATAGACAACCAGTGTATTATGTCTGGTATGTCAAAGGCCGTGGTGGTGTGCTGCCCTGTACACACAGCTCTTGCTACTATAAAGTAGCGGTAGAAATATCCAATCACAAATCTAGTCATAGAGTAGAAAACACAAACAACAAACGCATAGAGAGAGAGAGAGAGAGAGAGAGAGAGAGAGAGAGAGAGAGAGAGAGAGAGAGAGAGAGAGAGAGAGAGAGAGAGAGAGAGAGACTATATTTTACCAAATGGGTAAATACAGTGGTCGATCTAGGATCGATCCCCGTCGGTGGTCCAATAGGCTATAGCCAACCAGTGCATTATGCCAAGGGCCGTGGTATGTGCTGTCCTGTACACACGTCCCTTGCTACTATAATGTAGTGGTAGAGACTGACATTCAATCACAAAACTAGTCATGGAGTAAAACACACAAAAAACAAACGTAATGGTTTGGGTTTTTTCATTTTATTTCTAAATGACAAATCACAAACTACACATATATAATATGGACACACATTGGGTTACATCGAGAGGCCTTAAGGGCGACAACTACACATATATATATAAAATGGACACACATTGGGTTACATCGAGAGACCCTAGGGGCGACAACTACATACAGTAGAATCTCATTGGCTCGAACACTGTCGGTGCATCAAAGTCTGTTCGACCCATCGGGTAGTTCGAACCATGCATTCGGCCGTTGTCGGGTGCTTCTGTAACACAAAAATCATTCGGACAACCTCGCATGTTATATATGTAATATATATATATATATATATAATGGACACACATTGGGTTACATCGAGAGGCCCTAAAGGGCGACATGTGAATAATATGAGTGTTCATTTCTCTTCATCTTCGTCCTCATCATCAGTATCATCACCATCGGTATCGTCGCCGTCTAGTTCGTCCAAATATTCGCCGATCCACGAACGATACTGATTTAATTTAGAACGGATCTGAGGTCTCAGATCTCTTTTCGGATTCACAGACTGAAGAATTTTTCTCGTGTTGGGGCCTTTATCAAAGTAATGCATATAAGCCAGGAAGCGAGAGTACGTGTCTTTAAATAACTTCCATTGTAAAGTCTTCATGTTTCTTTCGATGGCATCTTGGGACATGTTTTTTTCTTCGTAGCGTTTCCTCTTGCTTTCGATATAATCACGATTGATGTCGAATTCACGCTCGATCATCAGACGTATGCCTTCGTTTTCCAGATCGGACGACGGCTCCTCTTCTTCATTTCCCTCCTTGCACGTTTTAAATCGTAGATGTCGCTGCAAGTCACTCCCGTCTTTAAAGACCAGACCACACGTATCGCAAGACTGCATCCTCTTGACTTTTTTCAGATAGGGCTCTACCTCATCTTCTTCTTCGTCGTCACTTTCGTAGGCGGGTATGCCTGGTAGTTTTCTCTTGAATGCGTTACTTTGCATGATTTGCACGTAGAGCTCTTTCTCCGACGGTGGTTGAAACTCTTCTGAGACATTCGCCGTTACGTTCGTGCTTTTATACCATTCGGACGGCCCCGTCTCTAAACCATTAGGTCGAAGGCGCCAATGTTCGGGCGTGGTCGGTTTCAAGTCCACCAAGAGATGTCCGTAGGGCCTGTGGGTAGCTTCCTCAA
The DNA here is from genome assembly GCF_016097555.1 of Gigantopelta aegis. Taxonomy (NCBI): domain Eukaryota; kingdom Metazoa; phylum Mollusca; class Gastropoda; order Neomphalida; family Peltospiridae; genus Gigantopelta; species Gigantopelta aegis. The sequence continues at coordinate 33,875,110 of NC_054700.1, forward strand.
ACCGTTGCATGAAATGACGAGTATTTCCAGGATACATCTGCTGTGCCAAGGTTAGGACTTGCTGCTTGTCGATGGGGTTGTTGAACAGTGCTAGGTAATGACAGTTTCTTCTCTGTGTCGGGTCTTTGCTGCTATAGAGGTTCTGGTTGATGGCAATCACCGAGAGGTTTCTGTGGTGACTTCCTTCCGTGAACAGATCGGTGATACGAGAGTCTTTTCCAGCTGTAGACATCAGGTCATCCAACACGATGAGATTTCTGACTCTGGGATCCAAATAACGATCCTTTTCCAAATTCTCGGGTATGCCTTGAACAAATTTTACTCGAGCAACCATTTTGATCGTATCATAGAGAGGTTGCCATCGTTTGTAGAGCCAGATGATGCGCTGGGGAGGCGGGTGGATTTTACCATCCCGTAGCAGTTTGTACAACAAAAATGTTTTTCCACACGACGTGGGTCCCGACACGATCATGGTGAACGGATGTAACAATCTTAAGGGCTGCTGCTGCTGCTGCTGCTGCTGCTGCTGCTGCTGCTGCTGCTGCTGCTGCTGCTGCTGCTGCTGCTGCTGCTGCTGCTGCTGCTGCTGCTGCTGCTGCTGCTGCTGCTGCTGCTGCTGCTGCTGCTGCTGCTGCTGCTGCTGCTGCTGGGAAGGCTTATTTTCAGATTCCAAGAGTCCATGTTTATTTCGTACGTGCCGAGTTAGGTCGTGGGTCCAAACATATTTTTTTTCGCAAATGTGACACTGATTCATGATGTTGACTGTTGAAGTCTTCGACGTGAACTGGCGATGTTGAAACTGCCATGTCCCCCCTTTTATAGTCTTCTTAGAGATGTTTGTGCCGTTTTTGCCCAGTCTGCTCTCGTCGTTTCCGTTCCACGCCGCTCTGTTCTCGTTTCCGTTTCTGCTCGGCCTTGGCTTGTTCTACCACCTGTTGCGTTGGGGAGACCATGACGACTTTAGGTGTCGGGGGCTTGTTCTGTTCCTCTTTTTCTTTTTTCCAAGTGAGATCGTAGAGTTCTAGACATCGATCCACGCTGTACATCATCTGACTTTTCCCACCACGCTGCACTGAAAAATGAGGTTGAAGTTTGCCTTGGGCTTGCAACTTGTAAAAGCGGGTCCACTTGTCCGCGTCGGGAACGTACAACTTGTACTGGTCTGACATGTTGCGCCTCTGAAGGTTCTATCTCAAATGACGATGTTACCCATTGCCCTTTTATTTATACTCTCTATAATTTCGCATATGCGCACAAAGATTAAATTTTGTGTGATACGTATGGTCCATGCCCCCATCCCAAAGAATAACTCGTGCACAGCTCAGGGGCCACTCTCAGCGCCACAGGGTCACACTCAGGACCATACTCAGGGCCACATTCAGGGCCACACTCAGGGGCACACACGGGGCCACACTCAGAGCCACACACACAGGTCCACACACACACACACACACACACACACACACACACACACACACACACACACACACACACACACAGAGAGTCACCCTTACATTAATAACAAACAAAACGTGTTATTCACATGTTTATTTTACAAAACGAAAAGTAGCACACACGTGTTTAATGTCTCAACACATTGTTAATGTAGGGACATCTTGGGGACAGCCTGTAATGTTCCATCACTGGATCGTCCATCTTCTGCCATCTGTAGGTGCGTAGTCCACAACAGTAGCAGACGACGGCATCGTGGTCTCCCGTGTAGAAGAAACCGGCCTTGGCGAGTTCCCTCGGTTTCTGGCGCAACTGTATGGGCCACCACCCAAACGTGCAGAGTCGTCTGTAGAATCTTCTCATTTCGGGTCGATGACAGAACAAGTAATGTCTCGAAAGACCATCGCCATCGGCGTCATAGGCATCATCATCGTAGGGAGTCGAGTCCGTTTCTCGAGCAGCATCCGTCTGATCCATGGGTTCTTCGTCCACGATTTCGACGGGTTCACGGATATCCGTGGGTTCTTCGTCCACAATTTCACCGGGTTCACGAGCAGCGTCCGCTTGATCATGTTCTTCTGGTTTGGTAACCACTCTTTTGCATTGGATCGTGTGTCTTTTGGAACATTTGCATACCAAGACATCGTCACCGCTGCTACAACTGCTGTTACTACTGCTGTCCATTCTCGAATATTCCGATGCCATGTCTGGAGCGCACGTCTTCGCTCTGCAATGGTCGACTGACGAATGGCGAACAGTTCTAAATCTAAGGTTTATATATACAATGTCTGAGCATGTCCAAACACGTCCTCGTTTTCCCCGTGACGTCACGGAACATGTCTGGACACGTCTAATATCTCGGATTGCATTCCGAACACTCTATGGCACCCGTCAGATTTTGATGATCTTCTCGTAAGTGGCACGGTATGACGTCTCTCAGTTCAGGCACAAAGTCGTAGATAGTGTCAAAACATTTCTGGAGCTCTTTCCACTGTTCGACAGCCAGTCGAACGCCGCGACGGGAAGGTTTCAGTTCTTGATCACAATACCACCACTGACGAATATCCACACCTTTGTAAATGGTCTCGACGTAGACGTTCCTACCAATATGCTGCGGTACACTCGATTCTCGTTTGAAGGTGGCCAGTTCTAACCACTGTTTCATCGTCAGAGAAACGCCTTTCTTGGTGGGAAAAGGTTTTCCACGGTCCTCGTCGAACTGACGAACGTGAATGGCAATGTCCCCCTTCCACAGTTTAGCCACAACGTAGACGTTACCGCCGAGGTCTAGTTTGCATCTCGTTTCGTTTTCTTCGTTTTTGACACTGCCCTCTGTAGTGCTTCTGTTATATCCCGATGCCATTTTCTTCTTTCCAAGTACAGCGCAATCAGACACAGAACGGAACGTCAAGTATACGTCTTCTCTCTAGCAGTGTCGTTGAGCGAATGGCAAGCGTCCTGAATATGGGGTTTTTATAGCCCCCACTGTAGCGTCCCCACGCTATCTGGAAGTCAAGACGTGTCTGAACACGCTCTCTGGGGTGACTCATGGCCAACGTCGTATATGGACACGTTTCAAACCTTCCCCCGACATCTGGCAAAACCTTGGGGATTTTCCTCTGTAATTTTCCACTCCCCCGTTGACTGTTTCTCATTATGCAGAGACCTCACTCAATACGTGTCTGAACACGTTCTGGGATGACTCATGGCCAACGCCTTATATGGACACGTTTCAAACCTTTCCCCCGACATCTGGTAAAACCCCTGAAATTTTCCACTCCCCGTTGACTGGTTCTCCTTAATCAACCCACACCTGTCAAATCCATCTTGCCATCTTAACGACTTCCACACCATCTGTTTCCTGTACATCAAACGGCTGTCACAGTTAAATAAACACCCCATCATTCGACACCACTCTAGGGGTCATTAACGACTTCCGCACCATCTGTTTCCTGTACATCAAAGGACCCCCGACGGTTAACACACCCATCAATCTTACCAACATCCGGTGTTTCCTGACACAGAGGTCAGGTTCCCACAGCTGTCCAAGTCATTAACCCAGTAGCGTCCCCACGCTTAAAGGTCAGCCAGCTGCACGACCCCGAGGTGCACTGAACGTCATTAGGCCACGCCCCCACGCTTAGAGGTCAGCCAATCAGAAGAGGCCACGTCCCTTAGAGGTCAACCAATCAGAGCGCAGGACAGGTCACGTGACCTAGCTCATTTGCATACATGGGGCTCAAGTGCCCCCTCTACTACTGCTATATATATAAATATTTATATAAGATCTTATCTCTGTTTATACCTAGAGACGAGCCACTCGGGTATACACTGCCCGATACAGAGAGATCTAATAGATATACAGTTAGGAGAGATATTTGGATAATCGTGTTTTATTCAGTTACGGGTATTATAGGATCCCCGTGACACGATGATAATATTCACTTGTTAAGTTTTTAAGCTTCAATTTGATCGCTTAATACATTGGAAACGATTTGTATTTAGAACTCGTCTTCTCTCTCCGTCTACCAGCTCTTCATACACACACCTTTCCAATACTTTTTGAAGAGTGTATTCATATATAATAAAATCTCTCGCAGTAAAAAAGAACTACGTATACAACATTTGTTGAAAGAAGTTGAAAGATAGGAGGAGTTGCCAGATCGGGAAGAAATGAGATGGAATTCAAAGGAGAGAAAGGAAAGGGGGCAGTGGGATAAAAAAAAGAAAAAAAAAGAAAAAAAATGTTGGTGAATGGTGTCTTATACAGGAATGTTGTTTTGGATGGACAGAATGTGAAGCAGTTGGTGTTACCAGCATTACATAGACAGTCAGCAATGAAAGAAATTCATGATGATGCTGGACATCAATGAAAAGAGAAGACACTTTGGTTAGTCAAGCAGAGATTCTATTGGCAAGGACTTGAGAAGGACATAGACAGCGGACTCAACCAAGAGTTGAATTCTGTGTACGACACCAGTGGTAGTGTTTCTCTCACCAGGACGAGTTGCCTGTTGATGCAGAAGTATCTTTGAAAAGTCCGGAACTACAAAACCGAAGATCACAGCAGACTCGAAAATCTCCTCACAGATATGGCGTTTGGGTCTGTTATCAACAGGTGCTTGATGAGGTTTTTTTATCTGATTTTAGTTGTTCCATGAGGAATTTTTTATGAGTTGTATATATATTTGCAATATTGTATCTAGAATTTTAAATAATATATAACTTTGTATTTCAGACAACATAAAGATGAAATTTGGACTCAATTGTATGGTGCCGTAGCACATTGTATGTTGCAAAACATGCTAAAGTAATTATTGTTTTTATAATATCAGTACTAGTCTGTACTTTTATATCTCTTTGCATTGTTGTAATTCTTATACTTGTACAAATACTAATGATGTATTTTCCTTTGTGTTACAGATACAATGCTATATAATATAATTATGTGACTAGTTATAATTCAGCAAGGATGTAACAACATATATACATGTATGTATTTATGTAATTAACATTGAATTTGTATCTAATGATATTCACATGCATTATTTTCAATTATATTTATTTTTCCGTAGATGCTGTTTCAGCAACTGACTATATCAGCTGTTTACAGATAAAATGTCAGGAGACATTTCTCACAAGTGGGGGAATATGTAACCAAGTGTAGTTTTGTTATTAAATATATTATTAATTAGATATTTAGGGTATTAATCGTTTGTAGTTAGTCACTTACCTTATTACAGTTTATATATTAATAGTGAGGGTAATGTTATCGGTTGGTTGGTTTAGATTAGATTGGATATTGGATTGTTATGTTTTCGATGGTACGTGTAATTAGTGACAGGTGACGGTTGAATTAATACAGTGACGCTTAGGACAGTAGCACTGCACGCTGGGTATTTTTCTACCTGTTCCCGCCAAATTAACCACACCCGATATCATTCTTTGTTCTGAACAACATCTTTCAATCTACGACTGCAAAATCAAAGATAAATAGATATTTTTACATGAGAGTTTTAGTGCAAACTAGAACGAGATGTCTGGTAAGTGAATGTTTAATAACAACATATTTTAACTCAATATTGAATACCAGAATGTGTTATATTTTAATTCATATAAGATAATTTATGAAATATGTTTTTTTTTATATGCATGTACATCTACAGGTGTTTGTAATGAATGAATGAATGAGTGAATGAATGAATGAACATATCTATTATTATTATTATTATTATTATTATTATTATCATTATATTTATTTAAACACGATTATCAGAAATGTAGTATTATTATTGTAGTTTTTCATATGATCTTCATTAATAAATGAACCTGTGGAAGCAAATCTTGTTATTGTCTTCACCACTACCCGAGGTTACATGTAGCTAAGTATTTTATAGTCACTTGCCAGGGATATATAAATTTGACGAAATACCCATGATACAGGGATTGTACGAAATGTACATTTTGAACGAATAATTGCTGTACCCAAAATAATAATTGAATTCTTTACACTGCTTTGACATCAGTTAAAGTTTGTTTTGTTTAACGACACCGCCAGAACACATTGATTTATTAATCTATAGTAGTTCTAAGATAGGGCTAAACGAAGAGACAGAACAATGTATTGCATTTAAGGGACATTCCTGAGTTTGCTGCAATTTTTAAGATATTATCGACTAACAGAAACTTTTAACTATTGTAATTACATATCAAATATATTTTTCTGCATAAAATATTAGTGGCTGTATATTAAACGTGTTTCTGATCGTTCTAATATTTTTACTAGGTTAAATTTGATTTTATTTCCTAAAACATAATTTTTTCGTACGCACGAACTTGTTGAAGACAAAATCTAGTTTGGGCTTCTTACAAATATTAAGACGACCAGAAACACACTGAATAACAGACACTGATATTCTAAACAAGAAAATATAATTAATTTATAAGTTTAATCGTAGAAATATTTTATTAGTCAGAAACATCTTACAATGCAGCAAACTCAGGAATTTCCCTTTAATCTTTAACTATGGGAGCCAACAAAGTTTATGTTTTTCCATGTTTTTTCGAAAACTAAAACAATGACTTGCTTTCATAACAGGGCAGCATTGTACTAAATGCGACCATTTGTAATTTTCAGTCATTACGTCCACTAAATGTGAACAAAGATTCAAATACACCTGCACTGTTAAAGGGACATTCCTGAGTTTGCTGCAAATTTTAAGATGTTATCGACTAACAGAGACTGTTTGACAATTGTAATTACATATCAAATATATTTTTCTGCATAAAACATTAGTGGCTGTATATTAAACGTGTTTCTGATTGTTCTAATGTCGGAAACATCTTACATTATAGAAAACTCAGGAATGTCCCTTTAATGATACGATTAGATTGAGCACGCTAACTAATAATCGGCTGCTGTAAACGATATGCGTTTAACAAAACATCAGAACAATTTAAACTACAGCTCTCTGGTATCTAACATATCATGATACGGTTATATGTGAACATGTGGTCGATAGAAAGGAAGCAGAAATACGCTGCGAAATTATTTGAAGACAAAATCCAGTTTCAGCTTCTTACAAATATTAAAACGACCAGAAACACATTGAATATACAGACACTGATATTCTAAACAAGAAAATACATTTAATATGTAAGTTTTATCGTAAAAATAGTTTATTAGTTGGAAAAATCTTGAACACCTGACATCATCGAGTTTACAGTGATTCATGAGTGCATGTCTTCGCACATAAGCGTACGAGACAGGGGGCGGGGGCAAACATCAAATTCGGGCAAAATATTCGGGCAAAATATTTTAACCTGAGACCTTTTTACCATGTATTCTCATCATTCTAGCCTCAAAATTAGCTGGAATCCATGTGAACATGCGCAGTGATTCGTTTCCAACCCCATATAGCTGTTGGGCAGTAATGCTAATATGAATAAATGTTAAATGCAGTTATCCAGATTCGGGCATTTTCGTTTAATTCGGGCAAAAAGCAGCCTGCCCTCATACAAGAAATGGGAGCCCGTACGCCTATGTCTTCACAGCTATGTGCAGTATAATGAGCTCTGTCCTGTGCTAGTTTTGATTTAGTAAACTAGTCTGTGAGTGGCAGTCCTCCATGTGGCGGTGCAGGAAATTAAAGATGTATTGTCCAGAAGTGGCTGTCCTCTTATAGACGAGGCACTAGATAGAGATTCATGGAATCAACCATTATTTTGCAAAACGCCCATTCGACTCTATATTGTGCAGATATACTGTCTTTATCGCGGATAACGGTTTTGTCGTTCAGATCAGATAAGACATTGAAAACGAAAAGCCATGCCGTTATACTTCCTGGTAAACGTGTGACCTTTTTTGATAGGTCAGTTGTAAATGATTAATATTGTCGCTACTACCTACCTACCAACCCAATTTTTTTAAAGTAGCTAGATTAAGCCCTTCTTTCAGTAAAACACAGCAAAATCAATATTTTAAGAAATCCACATTCTTACATATACAAAAAGAAAAGAATATACATACCTGTATATATAATCATTCAGGACCCCTCTCCCTTGCAGCAATACCCGACCCACCCTGTATTAATCATTCACAAACAACCTTTCTTTTATCTTTGTCTCGTGTGTTTATTGAGGATGTATATTAATGTACATTTTATTATGATTTAACTTCTGTTTTCTGTTATAATTAAATATTTACGGTTCTAAAATAGTATGCCAACTGTACTGCACTGTACTGTAAATTAAAAATGTTATGGATTTTCTAAAATTATTTAGTTTTGTATATATTCTATATACCCAGGAACTTCTTTTCATTCCAGAGACGTGTTCATATAGGTAGTACAATACCAAATAACTTCCGGCTGGGTCAAAGTTCGAGGTGCACCCAACTTTTGATAGAGAAGTGAACACCACAAGTCCTGTGATTGGTTATAAATGTGAGTGTGTTGGTTGTAAAAAATAATAGTTTCATCTGGGTAAAATAAATGTGCAATTTTATTTCATCTAGTACCAATGTGTCAAGTAGCCTTGTGCTTGAAACATGTATGGGGTACCTGTAAAAAAAAGTACTCAAATTTTGTGCGAAACTAGGGTAGTCATAGACGCTACCCGTTATCTCAGAAACGAGCAGCTTGACCCCCATTTTTTTCTGATTCACTTTAAGTGTAAGGGGTGGTAGTATTTATATCCGTGGCGTTTATGTCGGTTGATACGTTGCAGGTAGGAGTTTTAGCCGTATATGTTACTATTGTCGTCTATGGGATTTGATTTGGTAGTGTACACCCTGAAGCCGAGCGCTCGCGAACACTTTGACTGGTTTCGTCCTTCTCTATCATATCACATTCATTCAACGTTATGCACAAAAACCAGTCTAGCGAGCGACCGCGCTCGCTCGTCCTCCTTAAAGTTATACTATACCAAATCAAATCCTGTATGCGACAATGTTAACCTATTTGGCTAAAACTTCTCTATGCAATATATTGACCAAATAATGATCCCTAAATATGAATACTATAACCCACCCCCAAATTATTAGGTGACGAAAGTGGAGTCTTCCATGGCTAATTTTAGATAAATCGGGATGTTTTTACAACACTTTTCAAAGGTATCCCATGTATGTATCAAGCACAAAAGCTATTAAATGACAAAGTGGTGCTGAATTCTTGCATTCAGTTTTTTTTTTGCAAAGATAAAAGAAAACCTTTTTGACAACAAACACCATTACATTTATCACCAATGGAGGGACTGGTTGCAATAATGACTGATGGTATTAATTGCTTTATTAAATGCACCACAACTGGACAAAGGCCATGGTTTGTGTTTTCCCGTCTGTGGAAAAGTGCACATAAAAGATCCGTTTCTGCATTAAGAAAATTGTAGCAGGTTTCCTCTGGTGACTACGTGTCAGAATTACAAAATGTTTGACATCCGATAGCCGATGATTATATCTGTTTCAGAACATTAACACACCACCCCCCCCAACCCCCCCCCCAAAAAAAAACCACACCAAAAAAAAAAAGAAAAAAAAAAGAAATCCACCTTATTAACGTTAACGTTAGTTATGGCGACAGTAGGCGCAATAAATTAAATACGAGTGTGTTTCCAATTACCAATTTTCGAATTAAACATCGTGTATGTTTAAAAAAAAAATCAGTTAATCAAAGGACTCCCGTGATGTTGTTAAATAAAACAAACGTTTGCTCTATTACATGTCTCTTTGAACTCTGACCATGCCGGATGTTATTTGGTATGTGTTACCTGAACATGTCTGACGTATCAAGTTGACCATAGCGACCATTGTTTTGCTACCTATGTAGTAACGCTGTTGACAGTTGTCTGCCTTCACAAATATTTCAAAGATAACAATTGGTATCCGTCGCGTTAATGTATGTCCGGAACCGTCTGGTAAATGATTGTTTTTAGCGAATATCAGAACATGACCGGGTCTGTAACCCGTGGCATGCGTATGACAGGCGTTTTGTGACAAGCGGACATGGCTTGTTAAAGACAGATGGCTCCCTAAAACAGGTCAAATATATCTGAAAGAATGGCAGGATGACCTTTATCAAGTAAAAGGTTTATATCTACTAGAGCATATTGATTTATTAAAGGGCGGGATTTAGCTCTTGAGCTCTTGCCTAATCTAGGTGCTTGCGTCGCAGGATCGAACCACCTCGGTCGAACCACCCCGGTGGATCCATTCAACTGATTAAGGTTTTTTTCTCGTTCCAACCAGTGTACCACAACTTGAGAAAGGCTGTGGTATGTGCTTTTCTGTTTGTGGGGAAGTGCATATAAAAGATCCATTGCTGCTAATGGAAAAATGTAGCGGGTTTTTTCCTGATGACTACGAGTCAGAATTACCAAATGTTTGACATCCAATAGCCGATGATTAATTAATCAATGTGCTCTAGTGGTGTCGTTAAACAAAACAAACTTTAAAACAAACATTTTTCAATTTATTAATCATAGGCTATTTGATGTCAAACATTTGGTAATTTTTACATATTATAGTCTTCAGAAAGCTACATTTTTCCATTAGTAGCAAGGGATCTTTTATATGCACCATCCCATAGACAGGATAGCATATACCACGATATATACCAATCATGGTGCACTGGCTGGGACGAAAAATAAGGATAACCTTTAAAGATAGGTGGCTGTCAAGGGCGTATGTTTGTCAAAGCATATGCGAGCTGAAACGTTTTACTTATAGAATGGAAGGAATTTCAGTTGTAACTGTAACGAATTATTTGATTTGATCGTTCATTTGATTGTTCATTGTCATTATTTAAACAATTTCGTTCATGATTGTAGTGTTTATACATTCAGGGTATAAACACGTATACAAATGTTACATGTCGTGAAAAATTCATATACAATGTATTTTAAAAGGGAGCGAGATGCAGTCCAGTGGTAAAGCGCCCGCTTGATTTGCGATCGGTCTGGGATCGATCCGCGTCAGTGGGCCTTTTGGGCTATTTCTCGTTCCAGCCAGTGCACCACGACTGGTTTATCAAATGCCGTGGTATGTGCTATCCTGTCAGTGGGATAGTGCATATAAAAATCCCTTGCTACTAATGGAAAAATGTAGCGGGTTTCCTCTCTAAGACTATATGTCATTACCAACTGTTTGACACCCAACAGCCGATGATTAATAAATCAATGTGCTCTAGTGGTGTCGTTAAACAAAACAAACAAACAAACAAACTTTACTTGCAAAATATCTAGTTCCTCCAGTTTCCACTTCCTCCATGTCCGTGCATGTCAGACTATCCATGCCTATACTTTATTATGTACCAAAATGTCTTCTATTTGCCTTGCCTTGAAAATTCCTGCGGACGTCCATGGTACTAGCTGTATAACGCAGATGCAATTATATTAAATTAGGTCATTCTAATGTAAGTATTAATCTGTACTCTTAATACGATTTGCCGCTTAACGCAGGTAAGTATGTACTACGTTACATAATCTGGACTAAAAGACGTCCAGTAAGGAGAGGTGAGTGCTTAACACAGATAACGGCAAAGATACATTTTTACCTTTAATAATTTTAAGACAAATTCCTCTCGCCACCCCACCCACCTCCCCAATGAGTAAAGTGCTATCCTACATATCACAAACAAATTGGCCTCTATAGGTACTACTAAACCAAACAACTTCCGGCTGGGTCAAAGTTCGAGGTGCATCCCATCTTTTGATCGAGAAATTAACACCACAAGTCCTGTGATTGGTGATAAATGTTAGTGTCTTGGTTGTAACAAAAATTAGTTTCCTCTGGGCAAAAAAATGTATGTAATTTTATTTAATCTAGTACCACTGTGTCAAGTAGCCTTGTGCTTGAAACATGTATGGGATACCTGTCAAAAACAAAAGTATTAAACTTTTGTGCGAAACTAGGGTTGTTGTAAAAAAAATCTGGTTATACCGTAAATGAGCCATGAAAGGTACCATTTTCTTCAATTAATACTTTGAGGTAGGGGTTCTAGTACCGATACTTATGGGTCATAGTCTGGTTGATATATAATGTTTTTAGACACAAACATTAACATGGTCGTCTATGGGATTTTATTTTTTGTATTAGGAAGGAAATGTTTTATTTAACGACGCACTGAACACATTTTATTTACGGTTATATGGCGTCAGACATATGGTTATGGACCACACAGATATTGAAGGAGAAAACCCGCTTCATGGGCTACTCTTTTCGATTAGCAGCAAGGGATAGACAGGATAGCACATACCACGGCCTTTGATGTACCAGTTTGGCTGGAGCGAGAAATAGCCTAGTGGACCCACCGACGGGGATCGATCCCAAACCGACCGCGCATCATGCGAGCGCTGTACATGTTTGAGTGAACAGCAAGATAATCCTCAGAAACAGGTATCTGCTTTTTATTAAAGATCACTGTTTAAACAGATGTCTGCTTCAAAGTGAATACACTTTCAACCAGTCCGAGTGTATCGGTTCTTTGTATTTTGATTCCTGTGTTATCCTGTCTGTGGAATGGTGCATTTAAAAAATACTATAAAATATCCCTTACTACTATTGGAAAGTGTAGCTGATTTCCTCTCTAAGACTATATGTCAAAATTACCAAATGTTTGACATCCAATAGCCGATGATAAATTAAAAAAAAGAAGAAAAAAAAAGAACAACAACAATAGCATGCACGTCACGTCAGTAGGTAACACTAAACCAAATAACATCCGAATGGGTAAATTTTAAATGAGCCTACTTTTATATTTAGCCCAATTAAAGTTTCAATAATGGCTATTACTTTTTGCCTTGAAACATAGTTTATAAATACCTTCAGCTACATGCCTATAAAATATATATTATATATATATATTTTTTTTGTTGTTTTTTTGAGGGGGGTGGATCTTGATAGCGTGTCACACGCGTTAATTAATGACGTCAGTGTTTTATGCGTACACAATCAACACACTAAGTTAAAAAGGATGCATGGCGTCTAGGAAGTCTAAAAAAGGTAGACTGCGACTGCCTACCAGTCCTGCCATTGGTCATAAATGTAACAATTCTTGGGATTTTTTAAAAGTTTTATCTGAGCAGTAAATGTGTCAAGTAAGCGTTTGAGCGAAAATTGGGGTTGGGGGGGGGGGGGGGGGGGGTTTATAAAAATATCCCTTAATATATAAAAACTGAGCCACCAAAGGTTCTACTTTTTCCAGTTAATACTTTGGGGGTGGGATTGTGATTTTCATATTTATGGGTCATGAATTGATTGATATATTGCATATAGTGGTTTTTGACCATATGTATATGTTAATATTGTCTACTGTTTTATTTTATTTGGTATAGTACAGCCTCAAATGGCGTCTTCGAAATTGATATATAAATTATAATATATGTCATGTTATGCGCAAAAAACGTATACTATGAACAGTTTTGCTGACTAATCAATTCAGTGAATTCAATTTATCGTTTGTGTTGTCTGAATGACTAAACTATATTCCGTGATCAAAATCGTATCACTGCACAAGGCAGAGTTGAAAGGACGTTATAGGCCAAGTCGTGATTGCTTCCAAGATCCACTATCAGCTGTTCGTCCTTAAGAGGATCGCCACTACCTTAGGAGATCCGTAACAAAGTTTCATCCCTCCTGCACTACCTATATGACTGTCACTAGATTAGCTCAGAAAACCCTAATTTGCCCAGGATCGAGCTCAATATAGAGCTGTGATTGCGTGCACTCATGACATCAGGTGTTCGCGAAAGGCGAGTATATCATGCCCTACCGGCAGTACGTCATGAGCACAACCTACAGCCATCAAGTCCATAGTGGAAAGTACACTATTTTTAACAAAAACTTGAAAAGGGATGTACAAGGTCAAAATAGGGAATTGCATCTGACATCATTTTAGTCAGTGTCATATCGTATATGAACTCAGAGAGTATCATAACACAAGCAATACCTAAACATCAAGGGTGTTCATGCGCTGGTTGGAGTTTCTTGGTAATTAATTAATATCAATGGATGACTGAAACTGCAACCAGGGCCCAAACGCCTGTGCTACTCGTAAAAAACCCCATGCTATTAAATTTTTCATTCAAATCGAACAACACAATCAAAATGCAATCAAATAAACATAAGGTTTATTGACATCCTGTAAAAAATAAAACGTCCATTATGTTAATGTTAACCATGGTATAGACCATCATATCACAGACTGTCTGCGTCTAGTATTCATCTTCACCCTCCTCCTCACCCTCCACAGAGTCGACGCCAACCTCTTCGTAGTCCTTCTCCAAGGCAGCCAGATCCTCGCGAGCCTCCGAGAACTCTCCCTCCTCCATACCCTCACCGACGTACCAGTGGACGAAGGCGCGCTTGGCGTACATCAGATCGAACTTGTGGTCGAGACGCGCCCACGCCTCGGCAATGGCGGTCGTGTTGCTCAACATGCAGACGGCACGCTGGACCTTGGCCAAGTCACCTCCCGGGACGACGGTGGGCGGCTGGTAGTTGATGCCGACCTTGAACCCGGTGGGACACCAGTCGACGAACTGGATGGTCCTCTTGGTCTTGATGGTGGCGATGGCTGCGTTGACGTCCTTGGGCACGACGTCACCACGGTACAGCATGCAGCAGGCCATGTACTTTCCGTGACGAGGATCGCATTTGACCATCTGGTTGGCAGGCTCGAAGGTTGCGTTGGTGATCTCGGCAACAGACAGCTGTTCGTGGTAGGCCTTCTCGGCGGAGATGACCGGGGCGTAGGTGGCCAGGGGGAAGTGGATACGTGGGTAGGGCACCAAGTTGGTTTGGAACTCGGTCAAGTCAACGTTGAGGGCGCCGTCGAATCGGAGAGAGGCAGTAATGGAACTGACGATCTGACCAATGAGACGGTTCAGGTTGGTGTATGTCGGACGTTCAATGTCGAGGTTTCGACGACAGATGTCGTAGATGGCCTCGTTGTCGACCATGAAGGCGCAGTCGGAGTGTTCCAGGGTGGTATGGGTGGTCAGGATGGAGTTGTAGGGTTCCACTACCGCCGTGGAGATCTGAGGAGCGGGGTAGACGGCGAACTCTAGCTTGGATTTCTTTCCATAGTCCACCGACAGGCGCTCCATGAGAAGTGAGGTGAAACCCGACCCTGTACCACCACCGAAACTGTGGAAGATGAGGAATCCCTGGAGACCAGTGCACTGGTCGGCCAGCTTCCGGATTCTGTCAAGGACGAGGTCGACGATCTCCTTGCCGATTGTGTAGTGACCGCGGGCGTAGTTGTTGGCGGCATCTTCCTTTCCGGTGATCAGCTGCTCGGGGTGGAAGAGTTGACGATATGTGCCGGTTCGTACCTCGTCTGCAAAGAAAGTGGTGTCACATATAATGTTCTTTTAGATGATGTAAAAATTGAAGAAACAATTGAGCAATATAAGAAAGTGTGAACAATATCGTCAATTGTCGTCAATTTCTTTCTTAAATTTGGAATTATGTTTGAACCGTTAATGAGCAATTGGCCTTAGAGTTTAAACCAAACTGCCGCGGAAGCATGAAACATAGAATATAAACAAACTACAAAACGGTATTTTCGGACGATGTCTTTTATCCGAGACCTCGGTCTTTGACGAGAGCTATCACCTTTGTCCACCAGTTGATTGTTTTGCTACCCTTAGCATGTCAATTTATATGGATCGGTGGCGCAGTGGTTAAGCCATCGGACTACAGGCTGGTAGGTATAGGGTTCGTAGCCTGGTACCGACTCCAACAGACAGAGTTCTTAAGGGCTCAATGGGTTGGTGTAAAGGCACTACACCCTCTTCTATCTCACTAACCACTAACCGTCTAACAACTAACCCACTATCCTGGACAGACAGCCCATATAGCTGAGGTGTGTGCCCAGGACAGCGTGCTTGAACCGTAATTGGATATAAGCACGAAAATAAGTTGAAATGAAATTTATATGGTTTTAATATAGAAACATCTTAAATGGCTCCCATTAAGTTAAAGGAGCAGATAATAGCTCCCCACAATTGTTTTCCACAGGTGCTTTG
This sequence comes from Gigantopelta aegis, assembly GCF_016097555.1. NCBI lineage: Eukaryota > Metazoa > Mollusca > Gastropoda > Neomphalida > Peltospiridae > Gigantopelta > Gigantopelta aegis. The sequence continues at coordinate 33,891,088 of NC_054700.1, forward strand.
TTATTCTTTGGTAAAGGAAGAAAATTTTAAAACGTTTTCCTTTGTTTTTGCTAACCGATCACTAATAGTTATATTTCGTAACCAGTGAAGCTGGTTTCAGTCTGATTAATTTTGTAATTAGCTGTTTGTTACATACCGACGACAGTTGGTTCCAAATCGACGAAGACAGCCCGTGGAACGTGCTTTCCCGCCCCCGTCTCGCTGAAGAACGTGTTGAAGGAGTCGTCCCCTCCCCCAATCGTCTTGTCGGACGGCATCTGCCCATCAGGCTGGATTCCGTGCTCCAGACAGTACAACTCCCAGCATGCATTGCCGATCTGGACTCCGGCCTGTCCCACGTGGATACTGATGCATTCCCTCTAGAAAACAAAACAATCTTGATGTATTCCGTATAAGTCTGTTTAGTTTAAAGAGACATTCCTGAGTTTGCTGTAATTTTAAAGATGCTGTCGACTAACAGAGACTTTTTAACGATTGTAATTACGTATCAAATATATTTTTCTGCATAATATATTAGTGGCTGTATATTAAACGTGTTTCTGATTGTTCTAATGTCGGAAACATCTTACAATGTAGAAAATTCAGGAATGTCCCTTTAATGATACGATTAGATTGAGCACGCTAACTAATAATCGGTTGCTGTAAACGATATGCGTTTAACGAAACATCAGAACATTTTAAACTACAGCTCTCTGGTATCTAACACATCATGATACGGTTATATGTGAACATGTGGTCGATAGAAAGGAAGAAAAAACACGCTGCTGCAGTATACTGACATAGACTACTCCTGCTGATAAAGCAACACGGGATTCCAGTCACAGGACAGTACATACCACGGTCTTTGATGTACCAATCGTGGGGCGCCGCTACTAAAACACAAATCAACTGAGGGCTATTGATCTTACGACCCATCGAACCTGAGACGAGTGCTCTGTCACTGGACTACCCCTCACCCCACCCCACCCCACCCCACCCCACCCACCCCAGCCCAGCATACTGGGTGTCAAACGTTCGATTTTTCCGACACTAAAGAGGTCTTTAAAGAAAACCCTCTATATTTGTCCGTTAGCAGCAAGGGATCCTTCGGGCATAGTAACGCATAACTTCTTGAGCTAAACAAAAAGGCACTTTTAAACTGAAAAGAAGACACTTTTGTATTTTTGGGAGAGTAACTTCCCTTACCCCCCCCCCCCCCCCCAGGTACGACCCTGGACTGGTGTTTGTGTATGGAGAGGGGAATGGTGCCCACAGTTTTTGACGTATGCTAGATTTTGTAAACGATTCTGTGACAGCAAATGCAATCTTTTGATCTAAATTACCTGTAAACTGTTTTGCACGGGTCAATAAATGTTTTAGTTTCGTAGGGACATACGAGTACATGTGTTATTCGCAATACTTGACACGTAGTATCATAATTGGATCTCGCAGCTAAAAGGTCACGCCCCACCCTGTGTTCCCGGGTAGCTGTCAGACTGTTTTACACCGATGGTGCTTTAAGAACTGACACAAAACTAATTGGAGAAGGGGTTGGAGGTAGAGGGCTTTCAACTTCACACTACAGGCCTGGGATCTCAGTGTGTATGTGTGTGTGTGTGTGTGTGTGTGTGTGTGTGGGATGGGGGGGGGGGTGTTACAATATCTAGAGTAGGGGACACAAGCCAGATTTTAATCTTTATACTATACAGAGGGAAAAAAACGACCATTAATATCTGCCTCCTCCCCTCCCACCCCCCCACCCCCCCCCCCCACCCCCCGCAGGTTCCTACGGGCCTGCACTATCCACAAAATAACAAAAATAAGCAAAAAAACTAGCAACAAATATTTTTAAAGGTAATTCTCGCAATCATAGTACAATATCCATTTTCCATTAAAAAAAAAAGCATTACTCGCCAGACAGAAAAAGTTAATATGTTGACCCCCTTCTCTAGCACTAAAGAATTGACAGAAAGATAAAGAAGAAAATGACTATACTGTTAGTAATCCGTGGACTCATGTTTAGCATTCTAAAATGTTAGTGTGAATTTCAAATCAACTTCCCCCTACAGCTTGATGCAGTCGAAACGTCGTCTAGTCATACATCAGTCCGGAAGGACGTAGAAAGTATTAAAGGGGCAGACCCTAGTTTCAGCCCGTGAAAATGCACACTAAGTTTAGTTAACCTACAAACCTGTAACACATTTGGATAAAGTTACAACTGAGTGAAACATGAGTCTCTGACTTTCAAATGGTGAAATACCCTCTGAAAATAGACTAAAACTCGATTCCATAACTGTTACTTCTCAGACGCACGCGCGTTTTTAAAAATATGACATATGCATTTTGTGATATTAAAAACACCAGGATGACCAAAAACATTTTGGATAATCTAAAAAATAAAAAATAAGTCAAGTATGATTTTAGTTATCAAAATAGTAAACAAATATGTCTAAGTGTTTAAAAACTTGGGTATGTCCCTTTAAGAAAAGTATTGACTTAATATGCGCCTAGCCCCGAGTACTCTGACTGTGGCATAATCGTTGAAATGTCCATCAAGCTCTCTTAAGCCAAAATGATCGGGCTAATGTGCGCTCTGCACTAGTCAAACATAACAAAAATTAATGAACATAAAATAAAATGGTTTTGTATATATGTTCTGTAATAACCCAGAGAAACATTATTCACTTACCATTATGATTGTCTGGAAGACTGATATTTGAAAGTGATGATTTCTCAATCAGTTCTACACCAAAAGTGTGATAACCGGGCACCCAGAAATCTCTTTTTATAGCACATATCCAGCACATGACCATAGCGACCAAATGTTTTGTTATGGTATATTAACGCTGCTACCAGTTCTCTCCCTTTGTCAATGTTTAAAAGATGGCAGTGGGTGTCTGTTGTTGGTAATTTATGTTAATTTATGATGTTCGGGGCTACCTATCAATGAGTGTTTCGGCGGGTAGGAGGAAAACACGACCGGGCCTGTGAGCCGTTGTGTAAATATAATAATTTACATTTGGTAACAAGCTGACATCTGTTGCAAAGGGTCCGTTCAACAATGCCCGATTCTTTTGTTCTTTGTACAATAAAATGGGGGTGGGGGGTGGGGGTTAAGGGCATGGGATGCGTTGTGAACCTCGACATACATACAATATATAAATATTCATACATCAATACATACATAAGCGGGATCGACCACGTAGCTTGTAGGCCCAATGCATATGGATGAGTTAAAGAACATCCTTTTTATGGATGACTCGATAGCTCAGAACCTATTGTGGTTAGTCTGCAATTTGCGGACGATTCGGTGCCACAGGTTCAAGTCCCAACAACAGCATGATACAATTTGTGAGGCCAGAAAGGATTTAATTATTCCCTGCGCCAGTGTGTTAATATCTATGTATGTAACAGTCCACATTGACATACATATGCAATATATCATGGGCGTACATAGGATATTGAAAAGGGGGTTTCCAAAATAGATTGCAGAGATATTGGGCATATATTTCTATGTTGAGTTTTGAAAAGGGGGGTTCCAAAATAGATTGCAGAGATATTGGGCATATATTTCTATGTTGAGTAAATATAATAATGTCAGATATCAATGTCAGATATATTAAATTATAAAAAAAGCGATTTCGGGGGGGGGGGGGGGTTCGGTCGAACCCATCGAACCCCCCCTATGTACGCCCATGTATATAGATATTCATACATCAATAGCTCAGAACGTATCGTGGCAAGTCTGCAAGTTGTGGGCGATTCGGTGTCATAGGTTCGAGTCCCAGCAACGGCATGGGACAATTTGTGAGGCCCAAAAGGATTTAATTATCCCCTGCGCCAGTGCATTAATATCTATGTATGTAATAGTCAACCTCGACATACAATATTATATATATATATATATATATATATATATATATATATATATATATATATATATATATATATATATATATATAATAGACACACACACACACACACACACACACACACACACACACACACACACATACATACATACATACATACATACATACATACATACATACATACATACATAATGTGGGTCGAATCACCTCGGTAGGTCCATTCAACTGATTGGGGGTTTTCTCGTTCCAACCAGTGCACAACAACTGGTCAAATGCCTCCCGCTATATTTTTCAATTACATGTAGTAGCAAGGGATCTTTTATATGCACCACTCCACAGACTGGATAGCACATACCACGGTCTTTGATATACCAGTCGTACCTGCGGTTCACTGCCTGGAAGAAGAATTCGCCCAATGGTCCCACAGACGCGGATCGATCTTAGACCGACCGCACATGAGGCGAGCGCTTTACCACTGGGCCACGTCCCGCCGCTGCGCCTATAAGAGACATGTTTGAGCTAGTTTGAGTGTATTGGCTTAGCTTAGCTTAGTAACTGGTTTAACGTGTCCATATACCACTAGGGTTTCGAACACTGTGTATTGGCCAACCTATCTTGACACCGTTGTCGGGTTCCTGATTTAGAGCATGCACTTCAAATGACATATCTTCAAAATTTGTTTCACAATTAATATATAAATCATGTCAGGTGCTAAAATCTAATACCCATATTTACAGTTTTATCGACTGAATATCAGGCCCATAGAAACTGGGGGCAGGGACTGGGGAGGGGGGAGGGACCACATCTCCCCACTCGAGGACAAAAATGTACGTTTTTTTTTTAAATATATAAATAAAGATAAAAACATGGCTTGTGCCCCCTTACTAGAGGCTGTGACCCCTCATTACAGATTGTGTCCCGCCCCCCCCGCCCCCCCCCCCCCCCCCCCCCTCCCCCCCCCCCCCCTTTTTAGAATCCGGACATGTTTTGGATGCAGTTACTCTTTGTAGACTTAGGTAAAATACAGGCTTCACCGAGGAATCGAAATTCAGCCAATCAGAGCACGGCTCCCACTCGGTGTACTTCAAGTTTACGAAGTGTCTGCTATTTGGTCCGCGCTCGCGTTGACCTTACTAAATGGCTTTATTCCAAATTCCGCCCACCTCAAACTTACCCCCCCCCCCCCCCTCCTGCTCCGGAGTTATTCACTGGCGAAGTCAGAGGCTAAATCCGAAGTGGGCGTGCCCGAACCTCTGTGGATAGGGGCACGTAAAAACCAGTTTCCCTCCCTTCCCTAAATTATTATTTACAGACGAAATGTTACCTGGACATTGGGGACTACGCAGTGTTGTTAGTTTTAAATCACTGGCAGGATTCTGCAAGTAAGGTTTTGATTGGTGGACATGAGCTCGAACTGGCTGGTGTTAGATCCACATGTAATAGTGGAGCTAATTTTAATTAGATTGGGGACTACGCAGTGTTGTTAGTTTTAAATCACTGGCAGGATTCTGCAAGTAAGGTTTTGATTGGTGGACATGAGCTCGAACTGGCTGGTGTTAGATCCACATGTAATAGTGGAGCTAATTTTAATTAGATTGGGGACTACGCAGAGTTGTTAGTTTTAAATCACTGGCAGGATTCTGCAAGTAAGGTTTTGATTGGTGGACATGAGCTCGAACTGGTTGGTGTTAGATCCACATGTAATAGTGGAGCTAATTTTAATTAGATTGGGGACTACGCAGTGTTGTTAGTTTTAAATCACTGGCAGGATTCTGCAAGTAGGGTTTTGATTGGTGGACATGAGCTCGAACTGGCTGGTGTTAGATCCACATGTAATAGTGGAGCTAATTTTAATTATTGGGGATTGTTGTTAGTTTTAAATCACTGGCAGGATTCTGCAAGTAGGGTTTTGATTGGTGGACATGAGCTCGAACTGGCTGGTGTTAGATCCACATGTAATAGTGGAGCTAATTTTAATTAGATTGCGTGGACACGAGCTCCAACTGGCTGCTGTTAGATCCACATGTAATAGTGGAGCTAATTTTAATTAGATTGCGTGGACACGAGCTCCAACTGGCTGCTGTTAGATCCACATGTAATAGTGGAGCTAATTTTAATTAGATTGGGTGGACACGAGCTCGAACTGGCTGGTGTTAGATCCACATGTAATAGTGGAGCTAATTTTAATTAGATTGGGTGGACATGAGCTCTAACTGGCTGCTGTTAGAACCACATGTAATAGTGGAGCTAATTTTAATTAGATTGAGTGGACATGAGCTCCAACTGGCTGCTGTTAGATCCACATGTAATAGTGGAGCTAATTTTAATTAGATTGGGGCTGGGCGTAGCCCAGTGGTAAAGCGCTCACTTGATGCGCGATCGGTTTGAAATCGATCCTTGTCGATGGGCCCATTGGGCTATTGCTCGTTCCAGCCTGTGCACCACGACTGATATATCAAAGGCCGTGGTACGTGCTATCCTGTTTGTTGGATTGTGCACACAAAAGATCCCTTGCTACTAATGGAAAACTCCTGTCCTGGACGGAGGAGCCGGCTCAGGCCGACACCTGTGCCCATAACAGGCGTACACTAAAACAGCTTGCTCTGAATGTGCACGTTAAACCCTATGACTTGACATAATGGAAAAATGTAGCGGTTTTCTTCTCTAAGACTATATGTCAAAATTACCAAATTATGACATCCAATAACCGATGATTAATAAATCAAAGTGTTCTAGTCGTGTCGTTAAACAAAACAAACATTTAATGAATAATTATTCAAATATACTGCCACCTGACCTTTAAAACTTTGTCTGTGTGACATATATTATAGAATACGTTCCATACAGCACTGCAGGAAAACAAATACATATTTATTTTAATCTTGATGTCCGTGAACCCTTTCGAAACAACGAAGGCGTTACGATCTCGAGTCTTTTAATGTATACTATAATTATTTATGATTTGTTCGTTCCACGATGACCTTCCACGGAGATATTTAGCCCAGGTAAACACTGTGTGGACCGAAGTGTCAATATTACAAGTCACTTGAGTAAAACAGCTCTTCGCTGTCATGCCAACCCTCCTGTAAACATAAACCAGATAGCGTTTACGTGATTCACTATGGAGGATCTTCCCCCCCCCCCCCCCTCCCGCCCCGGAGTCGGTCACTGGCGAAGTCAGAGGCTGAATCCGGGGTGGGCGTGCCTGAACCTTAGTGGATAGGGGCACGCAAAATGAGTTGCCAGTTGCCAGTATGGAGGATCTGTTTTGGTCCAATGTAGATAAAGAGAGGTCCTGATAAGAATCACAGTGATTTTAGAAAAAAGTAGGTTATCTTGTCGAATTATAAACCTGAGAGTTGGTTATTAATATCAACATTATATGTTTTAAAAAAAATAGCAATTGTCGTTTTCGGTCCTGCTAATTAAATATGACCTACATATAGTACTGTTTTATTGTTACGTATAAATTATAATATAATATAATGGAATGGAATAGAATGGAATATAATGTGATGTAATGTGATGTGATGTGATGTGATGTAATGTGGTGCGGTGCGGTGCGGTGCGGTGTAGTGTGGCGTTATGTGATGTGATGTGATGTAATGTGATGTGGTGCGGTGCGGTGTGGTGTAGTGTAGTGTGGTGTTATGTGATGTGATGTGATGTGATGTGATGTGGTGCGGTGCGGTGCGGTGCGGTGCGGTGCGGTGCGGTGCGGTGCGGTGTAGTGTGGTGTTATGTGATGTGATGTGACGGAGCGGAGCAGAACGGAACACAACAAGAATATCATAGATCACAATAGAATAAGAACAGAACAGAAGAGAACAGAAGAGAATAGATCAAACAGAAGAGAAATTAAAAGTACACGGCCCTTCTTCGACGGCATATAATAGTTTTGATTTAAACGTAATTTCCTGTATGCTTAGACATATTGTGTGTTCTAGGTTGCTCTATACACAAGCTCAAAACAAACTCTTGATGTGACAGAAATTTGATGACACTGGGTTTTTGTAAGACTCTTCAAGAAATACATCCCACTGAAAGACCAACGTTTAAAAATTCACAACACTTTGATTAATCAGCAACATAAGCATTCACTCATCTCCAGATGAGACTCTGCCTTGTGCAGAGATACGATTTTGATTACGGAATACGGTTTGTCAATCAAGTAAGAATCTAAATTTGAGACACATACCACAAGATGTTTTAAGAGAACTAGCTATGTGGGCTATGTAATTCTCAAACGAGATTTATAACAGTTCGAGCGGCGTGCACTTGTTTCGTGTATTGTGAAAGGGGCAGGATGTAAGGGTTCAGTTGGCAGAGCGCTCGGTTGAGGTGCTTTGATTGTAGGATCAACAACCCTCATGAACCAATTCTCTAACTGCTTTTGTTTCACGTCCCAATCAGTGTCCCACGACCGGTATATCAAAGGTCGTTAATATGTGCTGCCCTGTCTGTGGGAAAGTACACAATGGCTGCCAATGGAAAATGTAGCGTGTTTTCCTTTTACTTTACATATGAGAATTACCAAATGTTTGACATCCAAAAGCCGATGATTAAAATAAATCAATGTACCCTAGTGGTGTCGTTAAACATTTTTTCACCCAAGTATTGTGAAATGTGATTTACAGTAAAATACTCGTGTCGAGATCCAAAGCTTAAAATATAAACAAACAATATGCTTGTGGCCACAATATACTCTATCTACATTTATTTACATTTATTATATAATTTTAAATGTGTTTATTAGAGTTAAATCTGTTACGCAGTCCTACAAAGGAAGAAAATATTTTATTTAACGACGCACTCAACATATTTTATTTACGGTTATATGGCATCAAACATATGGTTAAGGACCACACAGATATTGAGAGAGGAAACCCGCTGTCGCCATTTCATAGGCTACTCTTTTCGATTAGCAGCAAAGGATCTTTTATATGCACCATCCCATAGACAGGGTAGTACATACCACGGCCTTTGATATACCAGTTGTGGTGCACTGGCTGGAACGAGAAATAGCCCAATGGGCCCACTGACAGTGATCGATCCCAAACCGACCGCGCATCAAGCGTGCGCTTTACCACTGGGCTACCGCAGTCCTACAAGTCCTTTATTAGCCTAGTAGCACTAACGTCAAGATAGCATTTTAAAGGCATACGACCCTCTAAAACGTAATATCCCGTCTTCAGTGTTTTGCTTGAAATGTGAGATTCAGCTTCAAAGGTACCGAGCGATGGTTTTGGACGATCTTTCACTTAAAGGGACATTCCTGAGTTTACTGCATTGTAAGATGTTTCCGACTAATAACATATTTCTACGATAAACGTGCATATTAAATATATTTTCTTGTTTAGAATATCAGTGTCTGTATATTTATTCAGTGTGCTTCTGGTCGTCTTAATATTTGTAAGAAGCCCAAACTGGATTTTGTCTTCAAATAATTTCGTAGGCCTTACGTACGAAAAAACATATTTTAGGAAATAAAATGAAATTTAACCTAGTACTAATATTAGAACGATCAGAAAAACGTTTAATATACAGCCACTAATATTTTATGCAGAAAAATATATTTGATATGTAATTACAATCGTTAAAAAGTCTCTTTTAGTCGATAACATCATAAAAATTGCAGCAAACTCAGGAATGTCCCTTTAACACATGGCCACTTACGGCAATAACCGCATTAAAAAGAAAGAAAAAATGAGTTCGTATAAAACTTAGTAATATATTTTTATATGCATTTTAACTTTAGTCATTATATCTAGAGTTATATGCCAATTCACAGGTTCCCTTTTCACACAAACGGACTATAGTCGCTTTGAGAGATCTCATTAAATGTAACTGTGTGTGAAGAATATATAGGACGTAGTGTAAACATTTTTCATAACACTCTCCTGATATACTGGTCAAATGATCAAACAAACCTGTGTTTGTATCTGTGTAATCACCATAACATTAACTTACTATAGTACTTATATACGTAGCAACCGCGTGTTCACAGACAATAGTCGGATTTTAAAGGATCCTTTCAACTGAAAATACTTATGAAGTTGAGTTTATTTAGCTAATAAACATGTTATGTCTACCCTACCCGAAGATTTCTACGCTTTGCAATTACCCATATTTTACAATATTTACAGGACCGATTATAATTATATAATAATATATTTAAAAAAATAAAAAAATAACAAAAAAACAAGACAAAAAAACAAAAACAGCAACAAAACAATAATAATAAAATTACCGTAATAATAATAAAAAAAAAAAAAAATGTTTAATACCGACACCACTAGTGCATTAGTAATCATCGGCTACTGGATGTTAAACTTTGGATAATTTCTGTACTGGTCAAACATTTGATTTTTCACATGTACTCTTGAACGAGACATTTTTTTCATTAGTGACAAGGTATTTTTATATGCAGTTTCCCACAGACAGGGTAATACATACCATGTACTTTGACATACGGTACCAGTCGTGGTGTACTGGTTGGAACAGGGAGAAAGCTAATCAGAGAATGGCAAATGCAAAATATAAACAGAGCCACTAGCGTAGGCTGGGGTATATGGGGCCATGCCCTACGTCCTGTCCCTAACATCATTCCAATACTTGATACTTGATAGTTGGCTCATTTGGGATAGCGCTCGCCTGAAGATCGAACTTCCACGGCGGACGCATTGCTTTTTTTCCCTTGTCCTAACCAATGGTCTATGTCTGGTATATCAAAGACCGTAGTACGCCTATGTGCTGTCCGGTTTGTTGGAAAGTGTATAGCCTAGATGTAAAATATCCCTAAGTGTTGCCAATGGGAAAATGTAGCGTGTTTCTTCTGAAGAATGTTTGTTTTGTTTGACAACATCACTAGAGCACATTGATTAATTAATCATCGGCCATTGAATATCAAACATTTGGTAATTCTGACACGTAGTTATCAGAAAGAAAGAAAGAAATGTTTTATTTAACGACGCACTCAACACATTTTATTTACGGTTATATGGCGTCAGACACGTGGTTAAGGACCACACAGATTTTGAGAGGAAACCCGCTGTCGCCACTACATGGGCTACTCTTCCGATTAGCAGCAAGGGATCTTTTATTTGCGCTTCCCACAGGCAGGATAGCACAAACCATGGCCTTTGTTGAACCAGTTATGGATCACTGGTCGGTGCAAGTGGTTTACACATACCCATTGAGCCTTGCGGAGCACTCACTCAGGGTTTGGAGTCGGTATCTGGATTAAAAATCCCATGCATCGACTGGGATCCGAACACAGTACCTACCAGCCTGTAGACCGATGGCCTGCCACGACGCCACAGAGGCCGGTTTCGTAGTTATCAGAGAAAACCCGCTAGATTTTTTCTAATACTGCAAGTGATCTTTTATATGCACTTTCCCACAGACAGAAAAGCCTTTGACCAGTTGTGGTGCACTGATTGGAATGAGAAAAAAAACATCAGTTGAATGAATCCACCGAGGTGGTTCGATCCTGCGACGCAAACGCCTCAAGCGAGCAAAGAAAGAAAGAAGTGTTTTATTTAACGACGCACTCAACACATTTTATTTACGGTTATATGGCGTCAGACATATGGTTAAGGACCACACAGATTTTGAGAGGAAACCCGCTGTCGCCACTACATGGGCTACTCTTCCGATTAGCAGCAAGGGATCTTTTATTTGCGCTTCCCACAGGCAGGATAGCACAAACCATGGCCTTTGTTGAACCAGTTATGGATCACTGGTCGGTGCAAGTGGTTTACACCTAGCCATTGAGCCTTGCGGAGCACTCACTCAGGGTTTGGAGTCGGTATCTGGATTAAAAATCCCATGCCTCGACTGGGATCCGAACCCAGTACCTACCAGCCTGTAGACCGATGGCCTGCCACGACGCCACCGAGGCCGGTCCTCAAGCGAGCACTTAGTGAATTACCAAATGTTACAATTTCAGTTAAACCGTTTTTGTATCAAATAATCAGCTGTTACTTTGGTAGTAGGATCGAACCCCTATGTTTTCCCGTTCCAACCAGTGTTCCACGACTAGAATCTGTGCTTTCCTGTATCTGGAAAATTGCATATGAAAAATAGAGCAGATTTTCTCTAAGATAATATATCAGAATTATCAAATGTTTCACCATTGATTAATACATCAATGTACTCCAGTGGTGTCGTTAACTAAACAAACATTAACTTTTGCTTTAATTTTTGCTCGAGTCCGAATTCATATTCCAGTCCGTATTCTTATAATAGAAAACAACTTGACTCCACCGAACGATGTCAACAACGAGTAGTCGATTGCATTTAAAAGACTGGAAACAACTTTTGACCGATATTCGAAAGAGTATTACAAATGGCACCATAGACAAACTGTTTGAAAATGAAGACTTTGTTTTCGACTTGTTAAAGGTAACATTCCTAACAAACCCAAGTTGTTCAGGGCCGCATCACGTGATGACGATTGTGATGGCCGAAAGTCGTTACAATGCTGTGAATGCAAGCGAACAACAGGTCCGGACCTAGTCTAAAATAGACGGAGGAGGGGGGGGGGGGGGGGGTGATAGAATTGAAGCAGACTTCTCTAGCTGAAAACAATAAAAGAAAACTTCCTTTTTTTCATATTCAAGGATGGTAGCAACCCCCCCCCCCCCCCCCCCCCCACACACACACACAAACACACATACGTGACATAGGCCTACAGTACAGGTACGGTTCTGAACATTGGGGCCCTTTTAAGTTTTATAGAAATGTTTTAATATATAATACTTATTGTGAATATTTATTTAGTTACAGATTTAAAAAAAAGTCATCTAGGCTAATAAACTAGTATTACTAATTACTAAGATGTCAGTTGCGCGAACCGTGCACAAGAAAACAAAGTGAATGGAATTGGAAGCATAACACAGTTAAGGACGTTGACGAGTAGTGCACTGGTCGACAACGGTCGTTGTGGTGCAATATTGTTTTTGCTTTTTACATAATAAATATCACATATTTTACCATATAATTTCATTTCTGATACATTTTTCATATATTGTGACGACTTATCCCATTTACATTAATCAGTTGATGTATGAAGATGCAGTGGACACTGCCGCTAAGACAGAGTACCTCGCCACCCTTGAACAGTTTGCTTCAGAGGCTCTCAGTGCAAGCAGGTTTGTAGAGACATTCTTACTGTGATTGTCTCCCCTTTTGTGACTTTTTTGTTTTATCTCATCAGTCAAAGAACGAAAGAAATGGTTTATGTGATAACGCATTGAAACCTGCTGATGCCATTCTAACTCCCTCTTTCTTTCTCTCCCTTCTCCCTCTTCCTTCTCCCTCTTCCTTCTCCCTCCCTCCCTCTATCTCTCTCTCTCTCTCTCTCTCTCTCTCTCTCTCTCTCTCTCTCTCTCTCTCTTCTTTCTCACTCTCCCCTCTGCTCCCCTTCCTCTCTCTTCCATCATCAATACCTTCTTCCCTGTCTCTTTCAAAATAACCATATTAGACATCAAACAGCAGTAGTTTGAAATGTGCTGAGGAGTCTTAACAAATAATCCTTTTCTTTTCATTGGTCTCCTTGTTATTACTTTTATTAGAAAAAATGTTCTCTATTTTAGTGTCGACCAAGCTGCCTCAACATTGTTGAACATCTTCCAGCGGTACCGGTCCCGGGACGATTACGTCAATGTCTGTGTCCAGCTCCTCATCACTGTGACAACCCTGACTGTCAGCAGTGAAGCAATTGTAACTTTATTCACAGTACACACTTTTAGTTTTGAGGGCACAAGATCATGACACCTCTGCTCGCCCATAAATTAATCCAATGAGTACAAAATAACTAGTGATTATCTCCCTTGTTTGAACAAACACTTCTTCTCTTACTTTAATAAAATTTTAGCTTGTGCTAACCGTTCCACCTTTTACCCCGTAGGGCTCAAATTCTTTTTTAAATATTATATTTATTTTTAGAAATGCCTGCTCTAAAATGTGACTAAAATAAATTTAATTAAAGTAAATTTAAATTTTATATAAAAAAAAAAAAAAAAAAGGAAAGGAAATTAGTTTGGTTTTGAACCAATTTTTTTATTTAGATCTGCGCGTCTTAATTTAATAATTATTAGTTCCCTACCCCTTTTCCTAAAAATAATGAGTCAAAATTGTCCCGTAGTATTACTGTCCCGAGCCACGCCACTGGCTATGCCTGAAACCATAGAGGTATATGGGCATGTTAAAGGTACTTTCTCTCTCTCTCTCTCTCTCTCTCTCTCTCTCTCTCTCTCTCTCTCTCTCTCTCTCTCTCTCTCTCTCTCTCTCGCTTACTTTGATTATCTCTCTTGTTGGAATAACTACTTCTCGTACTTTTATTATCTCTCTTGTTTGACTAACTACTTCTCTTACTTTGAGTATCTCCCTTGTTTGAATAACTACACATCTTATGTAACTGATTATCTCCCTTGTTTGAATAACCACACTTCTCTTGTAACAGTTTATCTCCCTGGTTTCAAAAATGACACTTCCGTAACTTTGATTATCTCCATTGCTTGGACAACCACACTTCCATGCTAACTTTGATTATCTCTTGTTTGTACAAGGACACATCTCTAACTTTGATTATCTCCCTTGTTTGAACAACTACACATCTCTAATTTTGATTATCTCCCTTGTTTGAACAACTACACCTCTGTTACCTATAATGCTAAAAAAAAAAAAACAGTTTTCCCAATGAAAATTACACTTTATTTTACATTTTGGTTATAATCCTTAACGTAATTATAAATATGTTGGCACTAATTTTTTTTAGGATGTATTGTGCAACTAAAAACTTAAAATATGTTAAATATACCGTAGCAATTTTGTTTTCAGTCACGTGACGTGTGCGTGTCTGTTGTTGACGCTCTGTGGGGTGTTGCTGCCAGTGTGAATGATGTTGCAAGTCGCCGATTGCGAGGTTGTGCCTGCCAGTGTCTGTATCAGTTGGAGGAGTTTGTACCAGTAAGTATTCTATGACGTTCATCAACAGAGTTTTTCTGATACCGATTTGTCCACTGTCGGTCATCCGTCAACTCCAGTCCCTGGAGATTTTGTTGGATATTTCTGAAATTATTCTAAAACTTGTTAAATGGCTTTTGCATTTACAATTAATTCATGCATACCGTATTTTCCCATGTATTATGCACATTTTTTCCCAAAATATACAGGTGAAAAATGGGTGTGCACATTATACATACCGGTAACAATAGAACAAATTATCTTTTACAAATATCCAGTGATCACCCATAAAAAAAATTGTCAATCGGTAGTTTACTGTTCTTTACAAGTTACTCACAGTGTTCATTACAACAAAATGCCAAAACCCTCTTAAAAATCGCATTTCACTTGTGATGGTTGTAATAAATGTAAAATAAATATACAAAAGCATCCTTATCTTGCCAATAAGTGTACAAAAATGACAAAAATGGACTGTAAATATATTTAATTTTCGTGAGATTTAATTCAGCCATTTCTGTCAAACCGGAAATATATGACATTACTATAAAATAAGAAATCTCTAGCATTCACTTTAGGCACGAGAACCAAACATAATAAGCTGTTTTGTTTTCATTTATTTATTTATATCATTTTGTCTTGATTTATGCATGTGTGACATGTAAAGTATGCAAGTACTAGCCTATGGTTTGTGTGACATGTAGGTCTATGTACGCAAGTACCTAATTTAAGTTTAATTACCACTGCTTTCAATTTTAGTTAATTTTGATGACAGGGCTTGGGAAACGGTACATCTTGCATTCACCGTCGGTTTAATAAAATGGTGTGCATTATATTGTGGTTCAAGTGTTTTTTTCTTGGAATAAACGTTCAAAGTGGGGGTGTACATTATACACCGGTGCACATAATACATGGGAATATACGGTAACAGAGCAAGCAGTTTAATACGTTATAGAGCAGTCAGTTGTTGTGGAGATTTCTGTCTGGACAAACTTTGGAGGAAATCTAACGGCAATTAAAGGTAGGACAGTAATTTTTCATAGTTGTTAACAATTTGGTTCGGACAGTAACTAGAACTGCCTTTCAGTTTTTAACATTTGTTTGCAAATTAAAATTCGAAAAGCAAAGATTGCTTCCCACGCCACAGAATGAATATCAAGCCTTGGTTACAGCAAGATTCATGGCTAACTTCGAGTACGCGGAACAATTTAACAGATTATCTATTAAATTAAAAATATTGCAGAAACCCAATTATTTTTTAACAAAATATCAATTATTATATATTATTTTGCCAATTTGAAATGAAATTAGCAAATTATTTCAAAAACAAAAATTGGTGAATTCATTTTGGTGAGTGCCAAAGCTAGCTCTGGGATTATATATTCCAGGGTGTGTTGTGGAAGTGGAAAGACAGTGTCCTCCAGGCTGCTCGAGAAGACAGAACAGACGTTTGTCAGGACTACGTTTGTCTGCTCGCCAAAATCCTACATCACATGACACAGTAAGCTTAAAAGTGCTACACACACAGTCTTCATTGAATATTTATTGTATCAGTTGATTGATTATTTCTGTGGTGAGATTTTGAAACTGTCTGTCCGTCCGTCCATCCATCTGTCCGTCTGTCTGTCTTACATATTGTTATCCAAATTTATTTATTTATTGGCCATGCCTCAAGATATTGAGCTTTTACAGATTAAGTTTGACTTTCATGGTGATTTACCCAATTTAGACAGAGTTATAGCCCTTGAATTTAGAAGATACATAAATTTGCTGGGCCCGGTAGGGGACATGTATTGCTTTAGCAGTACTCTCAGAATGCTTGTTAATAAGTCTCTATCAAGTGTCTAATGTAAAGTGCTTTTAACCTAACATCACCATATAGACTGCTGTTAATTAGCAGCAAGGGATCTTTTCATTAATATCCCCATTGATTTTTAAAATATGTCAATTTGTGTAACTAACTAGTACATTTTGTTGCTAAAAATTTGTTTTCAAAGCATATAGCTGCCAAAACGAAACAAGACAAATTACAGAATTCGTTTTCATCTGGGGTTTTTTTCCTTCTAAAATTGCAGAGCTGGAACTGAACAAGATAGCACAGAACAGAATGTGAGTATTATTAGGGGATGAATATTCATGACTAAAGATGTAGGTCAGTGTTAGGGTGTTCATCTGTAGTGTTGTGGGTCATAGGATCGGTCCTACTTGATGGAAAATAATAAATATTGTATCTCACTAAGATGTTCCCTTTAATTGAATCTCATGTTGTAAGTTGTTTCTAAAATAAATTATGGTTTCCCATCCCTTTCTGACCTTTGAGATTTACAAAATAAAAATGTGTGTACATTTTCTAAAATATATTAAATACTCACTCACAGGAAGGCCAGAAATGCTGGAAGTTAGAATTCCAGGCATGAAATAATGAATAATATATATGAAATGTTTTTAAATTATTTGTTGTACAGAAATTAATATTCCAAGCTTGAAATACAAACTAGAACTTGTGTCTTTAATATAGGGCTGTTCCATTGCACGAGGGAGGTGTGTAAGGCACTAATAATTATTATTTAAAACTGGAAGAGTCGTCTGAATCTTTTCCCTAGTGCATACATATAAAATATTTTCTCCACCCCTCATATGACCAATTCTGGAGCAGCCCAAAGGAGTTGTTTTATCTACTTCATATTAATTTACTTAAATAGCTCCACTTTCAAATTTATTTAATGTCAATAGTATTAAGTAGCTTAAATAGCTCCACTTTCAAATTTAATTTAGGTAAATAATATCAATTAGCTTAAATAGCTCTACTTCCAAATTTATTTCAGGTGAAACTTCAGCGTTTGAATTCTGATCCCCCCATCTTGTCCCAGGAGTTACTTCCCCCTGTTTCCTTCATTATGGATGTCTGTGCAATACTGACACCTGCTGGGTTGTGGAACATTGTCTTGTCATTAGTGGCAACCCTACGCAAAGCTCCTCAGATATCACCTTCAGTAAGTCAAATAATAAAACACTTACAAAATTTATTGTATATATCATTGTGTTGTCTAATGGCAACACTAGACCCAACTTTTTTTTTTTTTTAAACTATTATACTGCAGTAATTTTATTGTATTTTGCATTATGATGTCTTGCAATTATTTTATTGTATTTTACATTATGATATCTTGTAATGATTTTATAGTATTTTACATTGTGATATCTTGTAATGATTTTATTGTATTTTACATTGTGATATCTTGTAATGATTTTATTTTATATTTTACATAGTGATATCTTGCAATGATTTTATTGTATTTTACATTGTGATATCTTGTAATGATTTTATTGTATTTTTCATTGTGATATCTTGCAATGATTTTATTGTATTTTTCATTGTGATATTATGTAATGATTTTATTGTATTTTACATAGTGATATCTTGTAATGATTTTATTGTATTTTACATTGTGATATCTTGTAATGATTTTATTGTATTTTACATTGTGATATCTTGCAATGATTTTATTGTATTTTACATTGTGATATCTTGCAATGATTTTATTGTATTTTACATTGTGATCTCTTACAATGATTTTATTGTGTTTTACATTGTGATATCTTGTAATGATTTTATTGTGTTTTACATTGTGATATCTTGCAATGATTTTATTGTATGTGACATTGTTACATCATGTAATGATTTTATTGTATTTTACATTGTGATCTCTTGCAATGATTTTATTGTATGTGACATTTTTACATCATTGCAGATATTCAAGCCACTGATGCTGCATCACATGGCTACACTCGACCCAACTGTTTTACACATCATTGTGTACTTGCAGGTATTCCCCAACTCTTTTACATGTCATTGTGTACTTGCAGGTATTCCCCAACTCTTTTACACGTCATTGTGTACTTGCAGGTATTCCCCAACTCTTTTACATGTCATTGTATACTTGCAGGTATTCCCCAACTCTTTTACACGTCATTGTGTACTTGCAGGTATTCCCCAACTCTTTTACGCGTCACTGTGTACTTTCAGGTATTCCCCAACTCTTTTACACGTCACTGTGTACTTTCAGGTATTCCTCGACTCTTTTACTCGTCACTGTGTACTTGCAGGTATTCCCCGACTCTTTTACGCGTCACTGTGTACTTCCAGGTATTCCTCGACTCTTTTACTCGTCACTGTGTACTTGCAGGTATTCCCCGACTCTTTTACGCGTCACTGTGTACTTGCAGGTATTCCCCGACTCTTTTACGCGTCACTGTGTACTTGCAGGTACTCAATTGTCTGTTAACTAATCTTCAGTTTGCTTTTTAGCCCTAAAAATATATTTTGTGTTTCTGGGAACTCGACTACCTAGAAAAAATGGCTGACAATTTTATTTTTGGATATATTATTTAGGTTCTTTTAAATTTTCTATTAATATGTAAGGAAAAAGAGTACATACATAACATTTGTCAGAACCTTTAAGGGTGAATGTACTGGGGAAAAAAACTGCCCAGAAAAAAGCCAACCTACCCTATGCATTTTGTTTTTACGAGGTCGGTCTGGGATCAGTCCCCATCGATGGGCCTGTTGGGCTATTTGTTGTTCCAGCCAGTGCACCAAGACTGGTATATTAAAGGCCATGGTATGTGCTATCCTGTCTATGAGATGGTGCATATAACAGATCTCTTGTTACTAATGGATAAATGTAGCGGGTTTCCTCTCTTAGACTATATGTCAAAATTACTAAATGTTTGACATCCAATAATAAATCATCAATGTGCTCTAATGGTGTCGTTAAACAAAACAAACATTTAACTTTGTTTTATTTTGAGGCCTTATCATTCACACATTTTTTGTTGTGCACATAGAAATACCAATTCATAAAAAAGCGCACTGACTTTAATAAGTGTGAACTACTTACTTTTTAATGTACTTTTTATATGCTTGATTTCAAGTTGGTTTCTCAAAACAGTGTCTTATTATTTCTCGTTAATTTAGGCAGAAGTGTGGGGGTGGGATTCTGCTCAGTCAGTTGGGTGTTCGCTTGAGGTGCTTGCGTCACAGGATTGAACCACCTTTGTGGATCCATTCAGTTGACTGGGTTTTCTCATTCCAACCAGTGCAGTACAACTGGTCAAAGGACATGGTATATGCTTTTCTGTCTGTGGGAAAGTGCATATAAAAGATCCCTGGCTGCAATAGGAAAAATGTAGCAGGTTTCCTCTGATGACTTCTTGTTAGAATTACCAAATGTTTGACATCCAATAGTTAATAATTAATTACTGTAAAATACTTTATTTTCAAGTGGAATTTATTTTCACATTTTTTGCATTTGAATAAAATTTGTGAAAATAAGTTACACGTGAAATTAAAGGCTGACGAAAATTGGACATTTAAAAAAAAAAGAGTAGAAACTTCAGCTTTATTTTTAAATTATAGTATACATGTAGTTCAAATTAAGTGTCATAGAATGACTAGTTTGCCATTTTGTGTGAACCTGGAGATATCAACCATTTTGTGTGAACCCTGATATGTCAGCCATTTTTTGTGAACCCTGAGATGTCATGTACAAATATTTCATATGTACAATCAAATTTATCCATCTGAAAGTATAAAACATGTTTTTCTTTAATGTTTTAGATGGAGTATTCCACTGAAACTTTGTCTGAATCTGAGGAAAACAAACTTTTGTCAAGACTTGTCATAGGTGTCAATCATGCTGCACTGAGCCCCGCCCATCGTCTGCTACTTCTGCAATGGATCAAGGGATACTCTAAGGTAGAATTACTGTGAAATAAAGTAGTAGACTTTCTCATGCCAGTTGTCAGTTAATATTTTGAAATAATACATTTATGTTTACCATAAAAAATGGTTCAGTATTATATGATTGCTTTGGATGTCAGGCCCTGTGCTTGATCATGATTTACTGTTATATGGTAAGGCCTAAAAACAAATTGTGTTTAGGGGAACCCAACCATACCTAGAAAAAAGGTCTGACTCCAAAAACATTTTTCGATGTATTATTATTATTTTTTAAAAATTGATATGTAGATGAAAAGAGAGCATGCAAAACATTTTATCTAAGTCCACTATAGGTGAATTCATTACTACATGTAGTAAATTTTTTTAAAAGCTAACCTTTTCGGAACTTTTAAAAGTGTGTAGTTTTAAAATGTGTGATAGCATTAAACCCTCTCTAATAGTGTGTTTTATACACTCATGAAAATATCTACCCTTGTGAAAGGGTTCTTATTAGTCCAGAGGGGACTACAGGTTTTGTCTCTGTCTCTATGTCTGTCTGTCTGTCTGTCCATCCATTTGTCTGTCTGTCCATTCATCTGACCCGCGTATAGTTTTTCAGACTTTTTTTCACAGTACCTTAAGATATTAAGCTGAAATTCTGTGTGTAGTTTTAACATGTTCATATCAGTTCATATCAGATTTGACGTTTTCAGGGCTTTACCCATTTTTAATAGAGTTATGGTCCTTAAACTTAGGAGATGTGAAACTTTGTCAGGCCTGATAGGGGACATGTATTGTTTTAGCTGTACTATCAGAATTCTTGTTGTATAAAGGTAAGTCAAGGACAAACTATTCAGCAAGTTCTTTCTTTCAGTGTTTAATTGTTTGTTGTGTATTTCAGAAGAGAGATCAGAAGATGACAGCCATGTCACCTCACATCAAGGACAAACTATTCAGCAAGTTCTTTCTTTCAGTGTTTAATTGTTTGTTGTGTATTTCAGAAGAGAGATCAGAAGATGACAGCCGTGTCACCTCACATCAAGGACAAACTATTCAGCAAGTTCTTTCCTTCAGTGTTTGATTGTTTGTTGTGTATTTCAGAAGAGAGATCAGAAGATGACAGCCGTGTCACCTCACATCAAGGACAAACTATTCAGCAAGTTCTTTCCTTCAGTGTTTGATTGTTTGTGGTGTATTTCAGAAGAGAGATCAGAAGATGACAGCCGTGTCACCTCACATCAAGGACAAACTATTCAGCAAGTTCTTTCCTTCAGTGTTTGATTGTTTGTTGTGTATTTCAGAAGAGAGATCAGAAGATGACAGCCGTGTCACCTCACATCAAGGACAAACTATTCAGCAAGTTCTTTCCTTCAGTGTTTGATTGTTTGTTGTGTATTTCAGAAGAGAGATCAGAAGATGACAGCCGTGTCACCTCACATCAAGGACAAACTATTCAGCAAGTTCTTTCCTTCAGTGTTTGATTGTTTGTGGTGTATTTCAGAAGAGAGATCAGAAGATGACAACCGTGTCACCTCACATCAAGGACAAACTATTCAGCAAGTTCTTTCCTTCAGTGTTTAATTGTTTGTTGTGTATTTCAGAAGATGACAGCCGTGTCACCTCACATCAAGGACAAACTATTCAGCAAGTTCTTTCCTTCAGAATTGTTTGTTGTGACAGCCGTGTCACCTCACATCAAGGACAAACTATTCAGCAAGTTCTGTTGTGTATTTCAGAAGATGACAGCCGTGTCACCTCACATCAAGGACAAACTATTCAGCAAGTTCTTTCCTTCAGTGTTTGATTGTTTGTTGTGTATTTCAGAAGAGAGATCAGAAGATGACAGCCGTATCACCTCACATCAAGGACAAACTATTCAGCAAGTTCTTTCCTTCAGTGTTTGACAGTCTCGACATTCATGCTGAAAAACTTTCTATACTGAATCATTGTTTAGCTGGTAAAAAAGGTGAATCACAGTTTATTATTTTAATGAATACTGATCCTAATTTCATGCCTAGTTTCCCTGGACTCGGTGCTAGGTTGTGGTAGAATTCTTGTCTAAGGTTGATTTGTTGTTGTTGTTGTATGGGTGGAATACTACCCAGACCTAGTTTCCCTGGACTCAGTGGTAGGTTGTCATAAAATTCTTGTCTAAGGTGTGATTTGTTGTTGTTGTTGTATGGGTGGAATACTACCCAGACCTAGTTTCCCTGGACTCAGTGGTAGGTTGTCATAAAATTCTTGTCTAAGGTGTGATTTGTTGTTGTTGTTGTATGGGTGGAATACTACCCAGACCTAGTTTCCCTGGAGTCAGTGCTAGGTTGTAGTAGAATTCTTGTCTAAGGTGTGATTTGTTGTTGTTGTTGTATGGGTGGAATACTACCCAGACATAGTTTCCCTGGTTTCAGTGGTAGGTTGTGGTAGAATTCTGGTCTAAGGTTGATTTGTTGTTGTTGTATGGAGTACTACCCAGACATAGTTTCCCTCGACTCAGTGGTAGGTTGTGGTAGAATTCTGGTCTAAGGTTGATTTGTTGTTGTTGTATGGGTGGAATACTACCCAAACATAGTTTCCCTGGTTTCAGTGGTAGGTTGTGGTAGAATTCTGGTCTAAGGTTGATTTGTTGTTGTTGTATGGAGTACTACCCAGACATAGTTTCCCTCGACTCAGTGGTAGGTTGTGGTAGAATTCTGGTCTAAGGTTGATTTGTTGTTGTTGTATGGGTGGAATACTACCCAAACATAGTTTCCCTGGTCACATGACTGATCAACGCCGGTGGTCCTGTCACAGATATCAAGTTAACCATAGCGTGGTCATATGACTGATCAACGCCGGTGGTCCTGTCACAGACATCAAATTAACCATAGTGTGGTTACATGACTGATCAATACCGGTGGTCCTGTCACAAACATCAAGTTAAGCATAGGGTCTAGTAATCCACAAAATACATTTATATTTCCATTATCATTACAATAAAATCAATTCACAGACTTCTGATACTTTATTATTCATTGATATCATTTCTCGTTCCAGCCAGTGCACCACGACTGGTATATCAAAGGCTGTGGTACGTGTTATCCTGTTTGTCGGATGACGCATATAAAAGATCCTTTGCTGCTAATCAAAAGGAGTAGACCATGAATTGGCGACAGCGGGTTTCCTCTCTCAATATCTGTGTTGTCCTTAACCATATGTCCGATGCCATATAACCCTAAATACAATGTGTTGAGGGCGTCATTAAATAAACCATTTCCTTCCTTCCTTCCTTCTTCATTTTATATTTGAATGATACACAATTATCAATATTGTCGTTGTGGCATATTTGTTTAATAAGATTTTGTATAGTCCAAGGTTCTTTCTTGGAAATAACAAAAACAATACTGGTGACTACAAATAGGTGTAGTTCGCAATATGCTGAGACATCATTAAACAAACATTGATTTTGTTTTCCTGGAACAGACTGCTGTGGTGAACTACTGAGCAGTTTACAGTACCTGCAGAAGCTGGTTCAACTCACGGGAGAGGTAAAGGCCACACTGGCATTCTTCAAGTCTCTGTTCCGGTTTTATCAATTGCAGAACAATGAGCAAATCACACAGGCTATATTGAAGTGAGTATTACTGGGCAGTCAGAAATTAATACGTAAATAGTGGTAAAATAGAATCCTTATTATTAATTTGTTGATTGTAAAATCTCCGTTTTGCAGAATCACCTTTATGTGAATGATTGTAAAATCTCTATTTTCCAGGTTCACCTTTAATGCAATTGATTGTAAAATGTCTTTTTCTAAGATCACCCTGGAAGTGATTGATTGTAAAATCTGTTTTCCGTGATCACCCGTATGCCATTGATTTTACAATCTGTTTTCCAGGATCACCCTTGATGTGATAGCAAAATTTCCTCACCTCATTCCACTTGTCATGGACTTTCTGCAGTGTATAAAAGAATCCATTCCTGAAAGGTTGTAATTTATAGAATATCTTGAACAATGTTTATGAAATAGACTTAACTTCATCTTCATGTGTAACATTAAATATCTTGTTATTATTAAACATATTTATTACTCTACTATTTTAACATTGCATCATTTGCTTAGGGGCCGTCTATAATTTTCAACATTTTCACGAGCGTACAAACTGTACGCTTTTGACCACAAAGGTCAATATTTCTTTGCTTATAATAAAGTAGTTATATTCCAAAAACTATGGGCCGAATTTACAACAGCCTGTTTTTCTTAGATGCAGATGTATGTAGTTACACGCGTGTAAGACATAAACAGGCTTTGTAAATTCGGCCCAAACTTTTTAGTCATCGATTAAATATCTAGAAATTTATCTAATCATCGTATCGTGCCAATACATATTGATTACAGGAGAAATGAAACTATTTGGTTGTAATTTTTTTATTGGCATTTATTTCAAGGTATAATCTTTTCATTTCAGAACAAAAATTATTTAATATTTTGCAAGAAGGAATTTAATTATTTTGTTCGTTTTAGGTCTGTGTACATGGATATCTTATCATCTCTACATACACATGTATTGGAGGCTTCACCAGAAACTGTTTTACAGCAATATGAATACTATCTCCAAGTGTTCAAAACATCGGCTAAAGAGAAGGACATCAACCAAGAAGTAGGTTTTACTGTTGTCACTGTAGTGATTTTGTTTTACAGCAGTATAAATACTATCTCAAAGTCTTCACAACATCACGACCACAAGAGGTCAGACCCTTTCTAAGGGCCCTATGGGCAACCTAGGTAGACACCACAGCATCGTAGAGGTCTAATTAACGAGCTATTCTCGATTCATTAATGTCGAAACCTATATTAGCTCGGCCATTTACTTTTTGACCGACTGTTCAAAATTGCGCCAAATTTCCTCAATCAAAATTGCGCACCTTTTCTCTTTGGCATATTAATTGCTCCATTCAAAATTCCATAGCACCACCACCACACACACACACACACACCCCTCCCCCGCCTGCTACCGACTTGGTCGGGCTGCTGGTGCTCCCTTGCACCTGCCAGTGCAGGTGGTCCCTCCTCTCTTACACCCCCCCCCCCACCTTTCCTGTCATGGCCGGCTCTTGTGCCCATGACAGGCGTGCGCTACAACAGCTTGTTCTGAATGTGCACGTGAAACCCTATGACCTGACCTGACCTTCACAACATCAGTGGGTGGGACGTAGCCCAGTGGTAAAGCATGCACCTGATGCGCGGTCGGTCTAGGATCGATCCCTGTCGGTGGTCCCATTCGGCTATTTCCAGCCAGTGCACCAAGACTGGTATACCAAATGCTGTGGTATGTGTTGTCATGTTTGTGGGCTGGTGCATATAAACAAATAACTTGTAAAAATGTAGTGGGTTTCCAGTCTAAGACTGTGTCAAAATTACCAAATATTTGATATTCAATAGCCGATTATTAATAAATCAATGTGCTTTAGTGGTGTTGTTAAACAAAACAAAGTTTAACTTTCTAATACAGTGTAGCATACTTTGACATTAATAGATCAATGTGCTCTAGTGGTGTTGTTAAACAAAACAAACTTTAACTTTCTAATACAGTGTAGCATACTTTGACATTAATAGATCAATGTGCTCTAGTGGTGTTGTTAAACAAAAAAACTGTAGCATACTTGGATATTACTATTGTTGTTGGTTTTATCTCAGGAGACGTTGAAGTGCCTGCACCGTGTGGTGAAGTGTGTGGTGTGTTTGGATCAGTGCAGCTGGTATTTTGGCAGTGACGTCCTCGCAGTGTGTAGAAATATTCTTCTTCATCATTCAACTGACAGCATATTCTCGGGTAATTCTCATTTCAAAACACTATCGGAGATTATTTGTTTTATAAATAATTCCTTTAACCCCATATAACATTAAATTAATAAGCAGCAGATATTTAGTGAACTTTCATTTACAGTTGGGTTAAAAGTTGTTAAAGTTCACATGTAATCACATTTGTATTTGTTTTTTGGCCTCTGTGTTTGAAGTTATCATTCAGCTACATAGTGGTTCTATTTTGTGATGAATTTTTAATATTTATTTAAATTTTATCAAAGATAAACAACCATTCATGTTTTACTTTTAAATAAAGTTGTTGTAACCTTAATCTTAGTCTTAATCAAACCAACACATTTAGCAGAATAAATGATATTTAAAGATAATAATTCCACAAATTAACTTGCTGATTAATTATAAAATATAGTCACCAGATTCAATTTTAATTTGGATATGGCATATAATTTAAACTGGTTATCTCAGTGATTTGCTGAGTTCTTTGTTAATTTTTACAAGTATTGTAGATAAAACTCAAATTTTCTGAAAGTATTTTGATGTATTATAACTCAAATGGACTGTGTTGTCAGTTGTAGGAGTTCTTAATTATATTAATTTTTCTGAAAGTATTTTGATGTATTATAACTCAAATGGACTGTGTTGTCAGTTCTAGTAGTTCTTTGTATTATTACTTTTTCTGAAAGTATTTTGATGTATTATAATCAAAATGGACTATGTTGTCACTTCTAGGAGTTGTCTGTAAATCTTTTGAAAGTGTTTTGACGCACTGTAATTGAAATTTACTGTGTTGTCAGTTCTAGGAGTTGTCTGTAAATCTTTTGAAAGTGTTTTGACGCACTGTAATTGAAATTTACTGTGTTGTCAGTTCTAGGAGTTGTCTGTAAATCTTTTAAAAGTGTTTTGACGCACTGTAATTGAAATTTACTCTGTTCTCAGTTCTAGGAGTTGTCTGTAAAAAATTTGAAAGTGTTTTGACGCACTGTAATTGAAATTTACTGTGTTCTCAGTTCTAAGAGTTGTCTGTAAATCTTTTGAAAGTGTTTTGACGCACTGTAATTGAAATTTACTGTGTTGTCAGTTCTAGGAGTTGTCTGTAAATCTTTTGATAGTGTTTTGACGCACTGTAATTGAAATTTACTGTGTTGTCAGTTCTAGGAGTTGTCTGTAAATCTTTTAAAAGTGTTTTGACGCACTGTAATTGAAATTTACTGTGTTGTCAGTTCTAGTAGTTCTTTGTTTTATTAATTTTTCTGAAAGTATTTTGATGTATTATAATCAAAATGGACTATGTTGTCACTTCTAGGAGTTGTCTGTAAATCTTTTGAAAGTGTTTTGACGCACTGTAATTGAAATTTACTGTGTTGTCAGTTCTAGGAGTTGTCTGTAAATCTTTTAAAAGTGTTTTGACGCACTGTAATTGAAATTTACTCTGTTCTCAGTTCTAGGAGTTGTCTGTAAAAAATTTGAAAGTGTTTTGACGCACTGTAATTGAAATTTACTGTGTTCTCAGTTCTAAGAGTTGTCTGTAAATCTTTTGAAAGTGTTTTGACGCACTGTAATTGAAATTTACTGTGTTGTCAGTTCTAGGAGTTGTCTGTAAATCTTTTGATAGTGTTTTGACGCACTGTAATTGAAATTTACTGTGTTGTCAGTTCTAGGAGTTGTCTGTAAATCTTTTAAAAGTGTTTTGACGCACTGTAATTGAAATTTACTGTGTTGTCAGTTCTAGTAGTTCTTTGTTTTATTAATTTTTCTGAAAGTATTTTGATGTATTATAATCAAAATGGACTATGTTGTCACTTCTAGGAGTTGTCTGTAAATCTTTTGAAAGTGTTTTGACGCACTGTAATTGAAATTTACTGTGTTGTCAGTTCTAGGAGTTGTCTGTAAATCTTTTGAAAGTGTTTTGACGTACTGTAATCAAAATGGACTATGTTGTCACTTCTAGGAGTTGTCTGTAAATCTTTTGAAAGTGTTTTGACGCACTGTAATTGAAATTTACTGTGTTGTCAGTTCTAGGAGTTGTCTGTAAATCTTTTGAAAGTGTTTTGACGCACTGTAATTGAAATTTACTGTGTTGTCAGTTTTAGGAGTTGTCTGTAAATCTTTTAAAAGTGTTTTGACGTACTGTAATTGAAATTTACTGTGTTGTCAGTTCTAGGAGTTGTCTGTAAATCTTTTGAAAGTGTTTTGACGCACTGTAATTGAAATTTACTGTGTTGTCAGTTCTAGGTGAGATGCTGTTTGACATGTTTCATCATTACAATGACACGGACGTCCGAGACAGAGCACGATTCTATTACGCATTGTTAACGGGAGCATCCGATAAAAAGGTGAGTGGCTGATATCTGCAAAATATACTGTCAATAATTAGTAGATTTGTTCTGAAATACTTGAAAAATCACCTTTAATTAACCAGTATCAACAGCCCTGGGCCCCGTTCCACGAAGCGATCGTAGCCCTAAGATTACTGTAGGCGCATAGCTACCCTATGCACTTAAGTTGATCTTAGGGCTAAGATCGCTTCGTGGAATGGGCCCCTGGTCTGTCCTGTCCTGTCTGTGGGAAAGTGCATTTAAAAGATCTAATGGGAAAATTAAGCCGATTATGTCTAAGACTATGTGTCAGAATTATCAAATAGCTGATGATTAATTAATCAATGTGCTCTTGTGTCGTTAAAGGGACATACCCTAGTTTTTAAACACTAAGGCATATTTTTTACAATTATAGTCGTTTTTGATAACTGAAATCATACTTTACTTAGATTTTATGATTTAGATTATCAATTTCCGTACATTCGAAGTCTGTTTGGTCATCATGGTGTTTTTAATATCACAAAATTCGTTTCTCGTATTTTTTTAAATGCACATGCGTCTGAGAAGTAACAGTTATGGAGTCGAGTTTTAATCTATTTTTAGAGGGTATTTCACCATTTCAAAGCCACAGACTCATGTTTCACTCAATTGTAACTTTATCCAAATGTGTTACAGGTTTGTAGATTAACTAAACTTAGTGTTAATTTTCAATGGTTGAAACTAGGGTCTGTCCCTTTAAAAAAAAAAAAAAATTTAACAGACTAAATTGCATAACACAAACATGTTACTTGTTTTAAAATCAAATGGTTCAGTTTGTGCTTAAGTACAGATTTTAAAGAAATGTTGATTTTAGATACAAGATGTGCTGAGTGCCATGATGCAAGGCGAAGCAGTAACAGAACATAACTTCACAACTTTATTACCAGGTTGGTCTGGAGCCATATTTATTTAATTTATACTTCCTGCTTTTCAGGCCATAGTTTGACACCCAATAGCCGATGTATTTTTCGTGCTGGGGTGTCATTAAATATTCATACAATGATCCATTCATTGAGGTCAGTAATTGGCTTTTAGAATGATTGGATTAGTCCAATAGGTTGGGGAGGGGTGCATTAAACTTAGAGATTGAGAGTTAATAATAATCAAAAGGGGGAAACGCCTAAAGCTTCTCTTATTAGTTAATTTACACTTCCTGTTTGATGCTAAACTATTTCTCATATCAAATCAGAAAACAAAATTCTACATTTCTGTTTAGTAAGTTTTTCATTTTATTATCTGCATCACTATTTATATATGCCATGATGAAAAACAAATAATTTTAAAATTTATTTTATGATATACAGTAATATCTCTCAAAACCAGACCCTCTGTAAACCGGAATTCCCTCAAAACCAGACATTTTTCACCGTCTCTTTTTAATACTGTACAGTACAGAAATTAACCTCTCTAAACCAGATACTTCTGAAAACTGGACATTTTAATTGGACTCGAGGGTGTCTGGTCTAAAGGGGTTTCACTGTTTCTATTTAGTGGTAGGTTTTAAAAGTTGCTTTTCTCTTTATTATTTTAAAACCTATTCTGTTAACTTTAAAGAAAATAATTTGACTATTATTTCTGTTATAAACATGTTCAGGTACTCTGAGTGAGCCGGTGAAGACAGAATTAATTGAGACAGACCATTCACTGTTTGTATGGAGAAGGTTGGTACCAGTCAGTTAAAAACATTAACATCAAGCATGTGTCCAGGAATTTATGCAGAGGGCGAATGAAGTTTCAAAGGAAGGTTGAGTTAAGCTACCCTAGAAATGCATTTTCTTTTTATTGCTTGAGCAGGGGGGTTTCACTCCTAACAACTCCCCTTCCCCTCCCCCTTATACACACATCTGAAGAATATAGTTAGATAGTAATGGAGAGAAACAGTTCATTGTTCCATTGAGTTAAAAACATTAAGAATATAGTAAGAGTATTAATATTATTTGTTTTAGATTCTGAGAAAAAAAAAAAAAATCAGTAAATTGGTACTTGTGTGTGAATGAGTACTAAACACAATTAAGAATATTGCAAAGTGCTTGTTGACCGTTCATGCATAAACATGAGATTGGGATGGTCTGAGGGGGGCTACAACTAGGGTATTGGGCATTTTTAAGAGCAAATACTGAATTTGTTAGGGCAAATTCTTCTCAAATGTCTTCTTTAAAAAAAAAAAAAAAATGTTTGTGTTCTTACTTGAGATGGATTAAGAGCGTGTTTCTATGTACCAAATGTGATTGGTTTCTTGAACTGTTTATCATTCCATTCTATATACAGAATTTATGCAGAAATGAAGACACCTCAACAAATTGCAGGGCAAATTTCATCTGAAACATGAATAAAGTGTGGCCAGTTTATACTCCTGTGAACACATGTATGCATATGTTCCAAGTTGATTGATATTTTCAGGTTAACCCTTCAGCCCCGGATCAGTGTCAGAGGTATAGTGCAGGACAGTACAGATAAACTCACACATACAGGTATAAAACCTACAAAGAAATCTTTACCCAATAGTATCACATTTACTGTTCCTTAGAACAAGCATTTTAAATTAACTCACATAGTGAGGAGCTGCATGTAAAAGCAGACTATTATGGATAGTTTCAGTCTGCCTTTTAGTTCACATGAAGCAAAATCATTCTCTTACACACTAGTTCTCAAGAAATGGCAAAAGTCTAAGCTCGTTGAAAAATAAATATATTTTTATAATAAAATAGTGTAATTTCAAAACAGTATTTATTATCGTGACAAGACCCTAGTTTTTAAGTACTACAGCATATTTTTCACTATTAGAATCATTTTTGATAGTTGAAATTGGACATTACTTAGATTTTATTGTTTAGATTATCCATTTCCGTACATCCGAAATGTTTCTGGTCATCCTGGTGTTTCTAATACCACGAAATGCATTTTTGATTTTTAAAACTGAACATATCTCTGAGAAGTAACTAATAAAATGAGGGGGTTCTGATCTACTGTTTAAGGGCATTTCTCTATTCAAAGTCACAGACTTCTTTAATGGTGTTGTGACTGTATCCAGGTGTTACAGGTTTGTAGATTAACCAAACTTAGTGAACATTTTCACTGGTTCAAACTAGGGTCTTCAACTTTATTAATTATGCTTGTTGTTTGATTTTATGAACAGAATAGCTGCACAGCTTATATCAAAAGGGAGAGTGAAACAAATGGACTTTGTATCCTAATATTAAAAACAAAAATTCCCCTATTTTGTCTTTCCTGATTTCAGATTTTTTAACAAATTATTTCAAGAGACTGGAATCTTTAGAGGTGGAAATAGAAGTAAAGTATTCCTTGAAGATGGTAAGCTGTGTTTTGTAATCTGTTATGTAAAATAATCTTTGAAGATGGTAAGTTATATACAAATATACAAATATTTTCGCGGCTATAAATAATTCGCGATCAGGCTTCCATTTTACATTTTCGCAAGGAATTATTTTCGCGACTGTGTCTCCCGATAATAAAATAAAAATTACCCATATTTTATTTGCCAAACTCTTTTCAATGACGATTTCTTGGATATGTTACCATGCTGTCAGCGAGATGTCAATGTTGTATGTATGTCTGATAAGACAAGTTACCGATGGTTTACAGAACCACGTGACCTTGTGGATAATTTGGCAGTAAAGACAAAGTGCATACGAAACTTGGTATAAATTTAACAGGTACCTCTAACTGCTTGTCTTTTGTATCCATGAAAATTATACCAAATCGGAAATAAGTTCTTCCGTAATTAAATTTGCGGTGCTGTCAACATGTTCACGATTTTCTCGGTATATTTTATTCGCGAGCATTTTTGCATATACAGTATGGTAATCTTTTATCTAAAGTAAATTACATATTGTATTGTATGTCACACACACAATGCAAATGTTTAATCATTTAAAAGTATTTATTGGTTTTTTGCAGAATGCTGACTCTGAGTTTGAAGTTATTCATGCTGTGTCAATCCACGTAGAAGCATGTGAAAAATACCAGCCTGTGAAAGGTGAAATATTTGAATATTTTTAATAACAAAATTAAATTCCATATTTTATGAAGCTCGACAGCTTTATGAATATTTGATTGAGGTTGATAAATTGCAACCATAGCAATCATTGTTTTATTTTAAATTTGTTTTGTCTATTATTATTACTGCAGTGTAAAAAGTCCTAGTTTAGCTAAAAATTCCCTGCATGTTATATTTTGAAATTGTTGTTTTTAGCATATGTTAAGCTGAAAAGTGTGATTATTTATTCATATTATAAAATTGACATAATTTGAGTTATCTTGTCATAACTAAATGGTTCTAGGACAATAAAAATATTCCCCCCCAGCCCCCCAACAATTAATAATAATAAAAAAACAAAAACAACATCCAACAACACCATAATTTTAGTTAATGTATTACAGTCAAACCTGTCTTAAGCAGTCACACAAGGGAGTAGATAAAAGTGGCCGTTTAAGACAGGTGACCGCTGATTACAGGCTGCCACATATATAGTCTTTAAAACATTTGTCATTGTTTCTTATTTTACCATCTGTACTGCTGACTATAAATCAACTTATGTCATGTCATCTTTTTCTGAAAAAATGCAAATGGAATGTATTAAATTAACCGTTCTCAACAAGTTTGTTTTCATTTTCTATTTAATTATTTAATTCCTACTTCATGTGGTGTATTATCATAGTAAGCGAAACTACAAATGTCAAGCATAGCCTGCCCAGATGCATTGCAGAGTCATACTTTGTTAATTGATACACAGTCGAGATGTTGGGACTGAATGGGTACTAGTATTCCTGAAGGTGTGAAGATCGATTATTTGCTGCACCTTATCGCTGTTGTTAAAATATCCACTTATTACAGGTGCATTGACATTATAAATCATTTAGGAGGGAAAAAAGTGGCCGCTTAAGGCAGGTGACCGCTGATTACAGGTGTCCGCTAGAACAGGTTTGATTGTATTTATATTGTAATGTTAAGAATATTGAAAGCTTTGAGTTTTTAAAGCATGAATTTTACCAATTAACATTTATGTTTGTTTAGTTGTTACTATATCTGTTACCTATTTTACAGTTTGGCAAAAAAAAAGAAATGTCTCACCTTTATGAAGTAAAAAGCCGTTATATAGGTATTTTGTTTTCAATGGACGTATCCTCAATGACAGCAGTGGCAGTGTCAACTTTGGCATTAAAATTTCATGTTTATATCAGTTTCTCACAAACTGTAAGTCCTAAATGAATGAAACTTGGTTTGTAGTTGCATCTACGGATGTTCACCACGGTGCACTGAAAATTCTTGTTTAATAATTTTTTTTTTTTTTTTTAGATATTCACATAGCCTGCATGGAAAAAAATGGTTGGTATAAGTTCTTTGTATTATTTATCGCACTGTTTAAATTATGGTTAGTTACTTACTTTTTTCTTCTTTTTTTTACAGAGAATTGATTTAAATACTACTTAAGATGCTACGATTAATATTTTCAAATGTTGAAATTTTTTAAAGTATAAATTCAAAATTATTTATGAAGAGAAGTAAATGCATGATAAAAATATTGAAACCTATTAACTTGAGTAAAATTGAAACTGAAAGTTCATAGATCACAGGCCCAATTTACTAAATTCTTGCAAGTTTGCGATTTTTGTGAATTAGGTTTCAGATGTTTGGAACATATTATTTCTACACTTATCAAACTACGAGTCTCTTTTTGGCTTGGAACATATGTTCATGCCTAGTGTCTCACCTACCGATGTCATAAACTCTGTAATACATGACATAATATGGAGGATTTAACAAATGTAAGAACTGAACAGCCAGCATTAAGAGTAAATAGTAGGATTTCCACAAACTGCACTGTTCATTGGCTTTTTCACTTGATTGTAATTGGGACAAGATGTAAGTTCAGTTCCTCATGACTGGTATATCAAAGACCATGGTATGTGCTGTCCTGTCTATAATAGTGCATATAAAAGATCCCTTGCTACTAATGGAAAAATGTAGGGAGTTTTCATTCTAAGACTAAAGGTCAAAATTACCAAATGTTTGACATCCAATAGCCAATGTTTGATAGTTCTGGTGTTGTTGTTAAACAAAACAAACTTTAACAAATTTGAAAACTGAACAGTCAGCATTAAGAGTAAATAGTAGTTTTTCCACAAACTGCACTGTTCATTGACTTTTTCACTTGGTTGTAATCGGGACACGATGCAGCTATGATTAATGTTAAATATGCTTTGTGACTTTATTTTATTTTTAGGTCTAAAACCATATATGTCATCAGTACCTTGTATTGTTATTGCATTCACTGCATTGTAAATAATTTTTTGTCTTTGAAGTGAATATATCTTTATTTCATAATGTTTATTCTTTTAGATGAGAGACAAGTTTCAGTGATATTAAAACCCAGTGTTCCAAAGCCTGGCTGTTTTAATATAAGGCAAGTAATGCATGCTACGGTCACTGAATACATTTTACAACATGACAAAATGACAAAACGTGGATCCATGACCCAGAAAATACATTAAAAAAGAGAAACTTTGTTTTGAGCAGGGTTTGTTTTGACCTAAAAAAACCCGTCTACACACGCGCTAACATCTCAAATAGTTCCTCACAACTGGGTCCATCAAAGGTTGTGGTATGTGTTGTCCTGTCTGAAAAAATGCACATGAAAGGTCCTGTGTTGTTTTTAAGTAGGAGTAATCTATGAAACAGGTTTCCTATGTCACTCTGGATAAAAGTGTCACAATAACCAAATGTCTGAGACCTTCTTCTGCGTTCAGTTTCTTTATGCTCCTTGAATTCAAATCGTGAGTTAACAAGAGCACCCCCCCCACCCCCCACCCCCCCCCACCCCCACACGCAAGTGGTCTGGTCTGAACATCCCAACAGCCAATGGGATGGTCTAAAATTCTTCATGTCCTCCCTGTAGTTCCAGTTATGTGACTTCAACTTCCTTCTTTTTCTCTTCGCTGTGGGGTCCGAACATCTGGGGGGGAGGTGCACTTGTTGAGGACAGGTAATGTATCTATAAAAGAGAAAACACTCCAAGTTTTCTCCATTCGCCCCAAAGTTTTTCTCCGATTGTTCTGGGTTGTGGCCGGATGTCTGAGACCAAATAGTGACAGTTTAAAATGTGTTGAGGTGTCTCTAAGCATATATATTTTAGTTGTCATAGAAAGGGGTCATAAAGCTGTGCTAGAAAAAACGTCTGTCAAATTGTACGCATTCCTTCTCATGACATAATATTTATCAGCTGGTAGGAGTGACCCGCAGTTCAAAAATCGTGCAGTGATTGTTTAATTATATTAAAATTATAAGATTGATTGAACTAAAAAATATTGTCTCCAAAAACACTGTGTCCAAAAAAAAAACATCTTCAAAAAGACTTGTGTCAAAAACTATTATTCTTATCGTTTTCTTTTTGACACTTTATGACATAAAATTTAGGTTTATGTTTTTGAGGAAAAGGATTTTTATTTTGTTTATTTCCAGTGTTATGTTTGCATCAGAAACGAAAACGCACCTGACTGTTCTTCCTCAGTTGTGTCTTTCGTTTCCTGATCTTCTCATCCCGTTTCCATGGCAACAGTTAAATATGATGGAAGACGATTTCATATCAGAAAGCTTCACCAGCTTGTGGGACTACTTCACTTGTGATGATCGACAGCCGAGGTAACCACATTTCTTTTCACATTACCTGTCCTCAAAACAAAGAGAAAAAGAAGGAAATTACAGTCACGTGACCGGAACTAGAGGGAGTATGCAGTAGAAGAATTTAGACCATCCCATTGGCTGTTGGGATGTTCGGACCAGACTACTAGCTATGGGGGGGAGTGCACTTGTTTTGAGGACAGGTAATGTATCCATAAAAGAGAAAACACTCCAAGTTTTCTCCATTTTATTGCCATCAATATACAGGCCATGGTTTGTCTGTTGGTGGTGGTTGGGCATTTTATGAGGGTTTTTTTTTAAATTTAATTTGCACATCTGACTCATTGGGACTCTAAAGTCCAAAGACAACATAGTTTACAGGGTACCTATAAAACTATTCAAAAATTGCTTTAATGTAATTCTTTAATATTGTTACTGTTCAAAGTAAATGTTGGTGTGTAATAATGGTGCATGTTTGTAACAAGGGTTTAGACAAATTCAGTGTTTAGAGCTATGCAGCATCATAAAAACAAACATTAACACTACTCATAAATGTAATAAAATTTAATTCAACTTTATTCTAGGATCATAACATCTGTATATTTTGTTAAATAAATTATATACTTTAAACACCCCCCCCCCCCCCCCCCCCCCCCCCCAAAAAAAAAACCCCACCATATTTATCCAAATGATTGATCAGGTTTATTATGTGGTAAACTATCATGGTAACCATTTGGTTGGGGTTTTTTATTTAAATTTTAACCAGTGCTCGACTTATGGTCTATCATTTGTCAGACAGATAATAATCATAATCCTGAAGTTGTTTTGCATCAAACAAATATACTTTCCTGCTCATTCTTTATTAACCCGTCTTTCTTCATTTCAGTGAATCTATCCAGTCAATAAAAATCTTGCAGTGTCCTTTGAAAAGTATACAGACAGTACTAAGTCCGTATTGTGTGAATGGAGGTAAGTATTCATGTCCAGCTTGTTTGTCAAGTTTGCAAGAAACTTACATTATATTCTCAACAACAAAAGTTTAGCTAATGTTAAAAGAAATGGTATAACATTTATAAATTAACCTATTTTTATTAATTAGTATTCACATCTGAAATGTTTACCATTTACAAACAACATAATCTCATCAACCTTTGCCTTAACACAACAGGAGGAACTGGTTTTCTTTTAAGTTTATTCAACCATGGCAAATTTAGATGTCATAAAAGATATTTGCTAAACTTTCTTTGTTGAGTATATATACAATTGATTCGAAAGTACTGTCACATGTCTGCTGGCTTTCTTTTTTTACTTTTTTTTTTTTGAACACCTCCCCCAAATTATTTTAAGCTAGAAACAACCCTGAATTAGATCAACTATTTTATCCTGTTAAAGCCACACACCCTAGTTCCATCCAGCGAAAATAAACTATAATTTGGTTAATCTACAAACCTGTAACACACTTAGATCACGTTTTTATCAAATGGAGTGAAAAAGCAGGTTTTATATCGATAAATACCATGGGAATCCCCATGTCCCAATTGCTTGAAATAATTTTGAAAGTTAGTATTCTAATGTCACCGGTAGAAGCACAACAATGCCTACGTCACTACAAATTTCACAGACTTGGGGTGCGTTCGTTTCACCTCTCCTGGACATGTTCCAACTGTTCTGTCCTGGTTGTATCCCCTCTCCAGATATCGTAAGACTTAGCAAAATTATTGGTTTTAAGGGTTTGTAACGTTTTGTATTGAGACACTTACTTGTCTGAACTTTATTGTTACTGAAAATGTTCACGAACTGTGAAGAAAAATCTCACAAATGAACAACAACAAATCGGATGTTGATTGCGCGAACCGTGCATGAGAAAACAAACCGAACCAAAATAATAACGGTCACGTGATATACCAACGTCTGTGACATTAAAAATAGATTGGACCTCGCTTGCTTAACGGTTTTTTCTCGACAACACGTTTTGTGAAAAAATGAAAAAAATGCATTTCGTGGTTTTACAAACATCAGGATTACCAAAAAGCACTTCAGGTGAATGGAAATGTGTATTCTAAATAATAAAATGTAAGTAAAGTGCAATTTTATTTGTGAAAAATGGGGTTTAATAGAGAAAAACAACGCTGTAGTGGTTAACAAATAAACGTAACTAGGGTGTGTCCCTTTAAATATAATTTTATTAACTCAAAGAACCTTTTTTTACCTTCTTTGCACAAGTGAAGGATATGGCATAAATAATGCATTAAAACTTGGCATCTTTACTAGCCTAAACTTGAACAAAGTACATGGGTTGGGGTTTTTTATGTTCATTTCCAGCCGTATGTAGCACAAAGCTAGTCCATTATAACAGTATTGACTTATCAGATGTCAATATACTAAAAACAGCAATTTTAGCTGCATTTTGTTTTCCCGCAATGGTGGAACATCACTATGTTGTATTCAGCCATTTTTGTTGTTTTCTTTTTTAGCAATGGTGGAATATCGCTATGCTGTATTCAGCAATTTTTGTTGTTTTATTTTCCAGACTTTGTGGAACATCGCTATGCTGTATTAAGCAATTTTCATTTTTTTCTTTTCCAGACGTGTTGGAACATCGCTATGCCATATTTCTGCCAGGTCGGCATCACCTACTGTTGAAGGTGATGGAGCGAGCAGATGAGGAGAAACTTGTGGTGATGATTGCTACGGACTACTGGCCAGTCCTGCCACACGTTAACTCATACCTGGAGTCAGTACAGTGAACAGTGTGCACACAGACAGACAGCAATACAGGACTTCCTCTATACACAGTATCATAATTTGTGATGCCGAGGTGTAATCACAATCATAGAATTAAAGGCACAGACCAAAGCCTGTGAAAATGGACAGTACGTTTATATAATCTACACACCAGCGAAACATTTGGATACAGTTATAACAGAGAGAAGATGAAGTTTGTGATGTTTAAACCTGAAAATATTGTCTAAAAATAGATCAGAGCCTGTCTTGATAACCATTACTGCTCAGACGAACGTGTTTTTAGAATTATGAAAAATGCCATTTTGGGTTATTACAAAAACCGGGATGACCAGAACCACTTCAGGTGTATGACAATGAATATTCTAAATAATAAAATGTAAGTACTTCCAATTTAAATTATTAAAAATGGCTTTAATAGTGAAAAATATGTCATAGTGTTTAAAAACTTTTTAACTGTTATATTACTATGTTACACAGCGATATAAATAAGCAAAATTGTTCACTTGTCCAAATACAAGTGGTTTGTTTCATTCAAGTGCAAGGATGATGTTTTTACTGCACAAACTGAATGCATTGAAAATGTTTACTTACCATAGGACAACTATTGAGATAAAATCTGTTTGTCCAAGAACATTTTCACTTGTCAGAACAAAGTTGTTTTTATTTAACGACGCCACTAGAGCACATTGATTTTTAATCTTATCATCGGCTGTTGGATGTCAAACATATGGTCATTCTGACACTTTTTTTTAGAGGAAACCCGCTGTCGCCACATAAGCACCTCTTTTACGATAGGCAGCAAGGGATCTTTTATTTGCGCTTCCCACAGGCAGGATAGCACAAACCATGGCCTTTGTTGAACCAGTTATGGATCACTGGTCAGTGCAAGTGGTTTACACCTACCCATTGAGCCTTGCGGATCACTCATTCAGGGTTTGGAGTCTGTATCTGGATTAAAAATCCCATGCTTCGACTGGGATCAGAACCCAGTACCTACCAGCCTGTTGTCCAATGGCTTAACCACTGCGCCACCGAGGCCAGTCTTTGTCAGAACAAAGAGACAAGTGCTTATTTTAATCACTGGTTACACATACTAGTCTGATGAAGCAGCAGGAAACTTGATTGCCCAGTACTATATTGGACAAAATGTCCATCCTGCCAGTCAACCAGGCTCTCAGGAACCAATGGACTCGTTGTCTTTATCTAAACCGGTTTTTGCACCTAATGTCAAATGTATGTGATTGGATGAGGTATGATATAAACCACTTAATTTGTTTGCATGGTTTTACCCTTCTGAACTTGCCACAATATGTTGCACATAATTTTACAAAAGGTTTTGGGATATAATAGCAATGAGAAGAACTTGATACATTTTTTTTACACCATTTGTTCATGTCAAAATATCTTCGTTCAGTAGATTTTCCCAATTGTCATATGTCAGGGCTCACTCTGTATACTGTTAAATTAGCCATTAATGACTTTCAAAGAAATACTCTACGTTTCAGTGTGAGCCCTCTATGTGCTAAGGCATGAATTCAAAGAAATGTTCACAACATAAGCATCTGAACATACAAGGATGAACGGATTGTGGACAAGATGTTGGACAATGGTAAACGTCGATGACCTTTCATCTCGTAACAATTTCTAAATTTCTAACTTTTGTGTGAAAAAGCTAAAACTGCAGTCCCCAGATGTTAAGTCTTACTTCACATATTTCCTAAATGTTCTTCTGTGGAAGCATTTGATCATTGGTGATTATGAAAGGAACACTTTGAACAGTGTTCCTAGGAAAATACAAGATTATTACTGGTAATCACCGGTGTCATGTTTACATTTTGTCAAACCGCATTCCACAAATTTAATATGGTATATGTGCATATGTAAATATATATATATATATATTGCCTGTGATAATACTCAATTTGTAAATGTTTTTTAAAATTATTTCTCCAAACCAAATTGAAATAAAAATATACTAAACATTGTAAGAAGTATACTTAGTTGTTTGTTTCCCTTACTATGGATACACAATACAGTACCAAGGCATATCATAAATACAAGACTACAAAATTTGACATAGTGTAATAACCTGACATCGAAATAGCAAATATTTATGATAATGCCGTCAAATACTAACAATCATTAGAAGGGGGGGGGGGGGGGGGGTGAGTGTGTGTGGAGTATGCTGCTTGTGGATTTTAATGATATCGGAGACCCAAAACTCGCAAGTCGGTTAAGAAACAACATTGGAAGGGGAAGATAAAAGATTGACCTAATAAACAAAAGGGTAGAGGTACATCAAACCATGATAGAAACTTGTTCTTAATATACCAGGAAGTTATTTTCTGCTTAATGAAAATAACATTCAAACTGCAACAATTTGTAATATTCCAATGTGCATTAAATGAAAGAAGACAATAACAAATAGGAACAACTTTATTTATAAACTTTCATTTTTATTAAACAAAAATACATCATAATATATAATAATTTATACATCACAAAATAATGAATCTTCAGTTGACAATGAAATGTGAAGTTTGCCAGTATGTACCTGTAGTAACTGTTTGTATTCGGAATTGCAAACTTTAACCACACTTTATTTCAACACGGGTCAGCTGTCAAAACAGGTAAATAAAAGAACAGTTCTGTAATATTTTTCAAAAGTTATTCATACTTGCAATTATTTCAGTGAATTATGAATGAATGAATGAATGAATGTTTAACGACACCCCTGCACTATTCAGGGAATTAAATCTCAATATAATGGTATAATGAAGTCATGACACTGCTATATCTTTTAGAATAGCATTTGTTAATAGTTAAAGAAGAAGTTAGTGGATACCACAATAATGGGCAATCCACATCTTACATAACATAATCTTTCATTCTGTTGGTCAGGGCTTCTAGAATTTTTACAAAATCCACTAGCCATGGGATCAGTGATTT
This sequence comes from Gigantopelta aegis, assembly GCF_016097555.1. Lineage (NCBI taxonomy): Eukaryota > Metazoa > Mollusca > Gastropoda > Neomphalida > Peltospiridae > Gigantopelta > Gigantopelta aegis. The sequence goes on from NC_054700.1 coordinate 33,933,113, forward strand.
TAAAAATTTACTAGCCACGATTAAAAATTCACTAGCCCTACTTTACTTAATACAATTTTACTAATAGTAATAATTGGATATGTTACCTAAAGAAGGAGATAGAGATTAAAAACACTAAGATTGGGGGGTTTGGTTTGGGGCAGGATATTCCTATTTACCAAACAGACTTAAATGCAGCATTTAAGAACTCTTTTTTTTCACTAGCCGTCTGGCATGGCAATAGTAGTTATTTACTAGCTAAACACCATGGGAGTGTGGCTACGATAATCTAGAAGCCCTGTGTTAGTAGTCAGAAAGGTTAGATATTGTACCTTTAAAGATGTACTGTAGTACTAAAGCAGAATTCTCAGACTACTACGAAAGCAATAAATGTCCACTACTGGGCTCAATAAATAGTCATATATTCTATGTTCAAGGGCCATAACTCTGACAAAACAAAAAGGGTAAATCACCATGAAAGTCAACTTGATATGTAACTGGTATGTTCAAGGACCATAACTCTGACCAAAACAAAGAGGGTAAATCACCATGAAAGTCAAACTTGATATGTAACTGTACATGTTAAGGCTATACACAAAATTTAGCTCAATATCTTGAAGCATTGTGAAAAAGTCCAAAAACCTATGTGGGACAGACAGACAGACAGACAGACGGATGGAGACAAAACATACAATGCCCTCCGGTTTGGACCAGCAGAGGACTAATAATTGGTTCAAGAGTATAAAATGAAACAAGTATGAAACAAATGGAATTCAAATGAAACTCTTTTTTGTACATAGTACAACTACAATACAATACCACAAGATATTAATTACAAGCACCTGTTAATTTTGTTCTTGAATACAATGCTCAAGCTAACAATACATGATTATGTCGACTTAAATTGTGTTTTCCCTACAAATTTGGCAAGGCATGGTAGACTAAACACTTAATGCATTTTCCCCATTTTCAGGGCACCTTTTTTTTTGTCATTTAAGATTGAAAAAAAAGAGAAGTGAAATAAAAATAAATGTAATTAATGTACTTGCTTTAATAAATGAATGGCAAAATATATAACAGGGATATTTTATTAATTAATAATAAATGTTCTGATTGTTTTATAAACATTTCATAAATGAAAAATGTTTCATCTGAGGCATAATCATTTATTTGTTCGAGCTGAATAAAATCAAACACCAAGTTATCTGTCAGACTATAGAGTATTGGTAGTGGTTGGGAACTAATTATTATTATTTATATAATAATAAAAAAAGGGATGACTGTTGTCAGAATGTTTGAATACGGTGTACCACAATATGTATTATAATGTATCAGTTACAGAAGTGACAACAGTATTTTGATGAAGGCTTCTAAGAAAACTAAGAAAATACATGGTACAAGATAAAGTTTATTATCTGAATCTGAAAATATATGGATCAACTGTACTACAGTTTATTTTAAAATGTCAGTCCTTTATTTTTTCAATACACCCATAAGTTATTATAACATATAAATTGGTAAGATGTGAATGTTTAGACAACACAATCATGTCATGTTTACAACAAATAACATAAATATCTATGTACATATTTTACACTAATTTCATAAATCTTTGATCCACATTTCTTACACCATTTTGCGATAATTATGTATATCTTTAATAAGTTATTAAAACATGGCAAGTCAAGTTACATTGTTAAAAAAACATACCAAAATACCAGTCGGTCGAAACACTGCCATCCTGACTGGTTTTTGCCGGTCAACATCACCACCAGCGGAGAGATCTTTTTGTCTGCTGTCCTATCGTACCAGCAATTAATTTGCATTTACAATTTATGATCATGTTTGGTCTGCCATTTTTTAATTCTTTCCGAAAGAATTTGTAGATTTCCTGACCAAATGACTGGCACGAATTTCAAGCAATTTTGACTCTAAATTGGAATCGTCAAATTCTTCCATAGGCTTCTTTTACACAAAAATAAATTAATCTCATAGCAATACAGTTTCAATGCATTGTGGCCTTCATCTCTCGACTTTATCTGAGGGGAAAGAATGCAGAGATTGAATTATAATGTACAAGGATGGGACTTTTTAGCTTTTCATAATTTTGATATTAGGCAAGGCGTCTTGTTGTTCTTAATTTTTTATAAATATTTTCACATAATAAAGAGGATTTGATATAAAATGCTGAAAAATTAACTTTATTTAAGCATGATAATAGTTCAGTTTTCAGCTTTTTATAAATCATTTCAGTTTTAATTTTTTTTTAAACTTGGCATGACATCTCTGATGTATATTACGTCCTCCACGTTACCAATAATTATAAGAATATCAAAGGAATGAATGAATGTTTAACCCTTTCGTAGCGTGACAACTTGCGGCACTCCATCACTTTAATACCATTGTGTCATGACGGTGCATTGCGTGCTGCTATTACCCTGACTTCACGAAAATGCTCGGTCCATGACATCGTTCCAGCAGAGACTCGTAAAGGTTAATGACACCTCAGCACTAACAACAAACTGTCTGATGGGTGAAAGAAATACAACTCATATGTACAAAGACCCGTCTGCAGGGCCCACGTAACCCACAGCGATCAGAATGGCATCCACTAGAGTCCAGACACCCAGACCTCCAAAACTAAACAACTTTCCAATCCCCTCTCGCCACAGTCCGAGGTAAAACCGGTCCGCTCCAAAACCTCCAAGAGTAAGACTGGAAACAAATAGAAGATATATTTCATAAATTATTCATCATAAGTCAACGTATACATACTTAACCAAAACTTTCATTTTGTATCACGTTTAGTAAACAAGAAAATATGTTTAATAAATGATTAAATTCAACATGTTCACACTAAAAAGGGACATAAACTATATGAAATGTTATCGAGTTTAAAGGCATATTGTCACAGATTTAATGACCTCATTTCTCTCAAAATTGATAATAAATGAAATTACATTCATTTGTAATACCATATCTCGCTATTGTATCTTCCAAACTAAACCACAATGGTGGGAACTCCATGTCAACCTTCTCGACAATTTTAGGTGGGGTTTTTTTTTTGGGGGGGGGGGAGGTGTAATTATAGACCATCGCCATAATTCCATTTTATTTATAAAATATCATTAATAAGTGGGTTATGGTTGAATAAAATACTTTTAGGGACCAATCAAATGAATACATATTTTCAGGTAATACTTTGTTGGGCCATTAAATAGGTCAAGTGTCTGTGACAATATGCCTTTAATACCCTGTATATTTATCAAAGAATGGCAGTTGAAAACAATATGGCCCTGTGTGAAACCAGATTATTGGGGGTGCAAAAAAACTGGGACATGCAACTTTGATATTTTGAGGTAGACAATGATTAATTAATGCACACAAGTACATGTCACAAGAAATTACTAAAGATTACACGAAGAACTCAAGTTTGTGATCTAAATTACCCAAATGAAACTAATATACATATGTAATAACTGCAATAATCAAACATTCAACAACATTTTGAAAATTGTAAAGAGCCAAAATATGAGTCAACAGTAGAAAACAAGACTGAAAAGAATGAAACATTAATCCAATGTCTGCTCACCTTAATATAAACGCTGTGGACCACTTGTAGCCTCTTGTCCAATTACACAGGCGCTGTTTGTAGAACCGTCGTCGTCCTGCAATAATTACACTTTCTTCAGAAAAACTCCCACGTTTTACTTACAAACAGAATGAACACAGACAAAACAGGTCAGACCAAATTTACAGAGGCTGTTTTTTCCTTACACAACAGTAGCTATTATATTTACAATGCTTATACACCTACGTTTAACAAAAAAAACAGGCCTGTTGTTTCTGAAAGTACATTTTTGGGGATGGCCAAAACTAATCGTGGTGGACACACCTCCACCAAAAAATATTAAATCTGCCCTTTCTGTCTAGTTGGAGAATACAATTTATCAATTCACATCCAATTCAAATTTTACTAATTCCCCACCCACCTCCAGTTACTTTAGATAAAGTACAGCACTTGATTTTTGTTTCCATATGCACACTTTTTTACTTATATTTTAAAAGCTTCTGAACAAGATGTTTATATTTTATGTTTGTCATCAGCAATGGAAAATCACAGTAATGGGAGGGGGAGGGGGGGGGGGGGGCAGGTAGTGTTATGTATAATATATATAGTGATTTCCCTAGAAATTTGGTAAGGCATGGTACATCAAACACTTTTGAGACATTTTCACCATTTTCGAAGCACTTGTTTTTCATTAAAAATACACAAAAATTAATTGAACTAAACATTATGTAATTTATGTGCTTGCTTTAATAAATTAATGGCAAAAGATATAAAAGGCATATTTTAATAATTAAAATACCCTTTTGGGCGTTTTATAAAGGCAATTTTAGAATTAATTAGTGAAAAGGTTTGTTTAATCTCAGGGCAGCATGGTGCCGATTAAGGCAAGTTGGTGCTAGACTACTGAGGCATGGTGCCGCACCATGCTAAAACAAGCTACGGAAAAACACTAATATATATATATATTTATTTATTTTTCAACTTCCCTCACTCATCCCTCCCTGCTTTCAACACCTATACATGTGTTAATATGCACCACGTGTACCAAGGTATCACTATGAACACATAATGTGTTTTCCCTAGCATGTTTTAGCATGGTGCGGCACCATGCCTCAGTAGTCTAGCACCATCTTGCCTTAATCAGCACCATGCTGCCCTGAGATTAAACAAGCCTTTTTCACTAATTAATTCTAAAATTTCCATTATAAAACATCCAAAAAGGTATTATTAATTAATAAAATATGCCTTTTATATCTTTTGCCATTCATTTATTAAAGCAAGCACATAAATTACACTAATGTTTATTTCAATTAATTTTTATGTATTTTTAATGAAAAACAAGTGCCCCGAAAATGGTGAAAATGTCCCAAAAGTGTTTGGTTTACCATGCCTTGCCAAATTTCTAGGGAAATCACTACATTATGAGATTTATTAAATTATTAATGTACGATAAATGTGTCAGAATTCAGACAGAGAATATTTTATTTTCAAAATATTGATTAGTGACAGGTATTTTCAGTTTGAAAATTTCATTAGCAAAGAGTTTTTAACATTTTGAATTCTGTAGTGCAGGGTTTCTGCCAGAAGGTACGGCGGGTAAAATTACGTGCCCTAAAATATTGGAAATTAATTGATAAATTTTTAGAATTTCTAAAAAGATTATTATATACTGACACACAATGAAAACGCAAAACAGATATTTTTCAATATTTTGTTGTGATTAATGAAAAATATATTTATTGGACTTAAAATAACAATTTATGAGAGGAAGCCATTGATTGGTACTTTTGTCTGGATTTTAATCCTGGTTTTGTTCTCGTTACACATGCAATAGCATGAACACACAAAATGGTGTGAAATGCATTCGCTACATGCTCAATCATGCTGCATGCAATGCCAGTATGTGGACACATAAAAGTCACGTAACAGTGTCATATTCCTTGTCACATTAAGAATGCCACGACTCGGAGAAGAACAAAGGGAGCGAGCGTTGGGCATGGTTCAAGGGGGGACTTCACAAAGCCAAGTTGCTAGGACCTTCAGAGTCCATCCATCAACTATTTGACGACTTGTTGAACGTCATCAACAGACCGGGAGTGTCCGTGATTGACCTCGACCTGGTCAGCGTCCCGTTACGACCCCACGCCAAGATCAGCAGATTCAATGACACCACCTCCGTGACCGGTTCAGAACTGTGACAATGACAGCAAGCAACATGATAGGACGTCATGGAAGGCATATCCATCCGATGACGGTCATCCGTCGACTCAGAACGGCTGGACTCAGATGCAGACGCCCGCACAACGGTAACATCATGACACTGCGACATCGTGCTGCGAGACTACAGTTTACTCTCCAGAATGGTAATCATCCACCAGCCTTTAACCGGAGCATTGTTTTCTCAGATGAGTCCCGTTTCTCTGTCTCCTCTGCTGATGGAAGAGCACATGTGTACAGGAGACTCCATGAACGGTACGCTGACGGATGTGTGAGGGAACGTGATCGGTTGGCGATGGTTGTCTGATGGTATGGGGGAAAATCAACTGTGTTTTCAGGAGTGATCTTATCATTGTCCACAATGCCCTTACAGCCCAGCGCTATGTTGACGTTATTCTAAGACCAGTTCTCCAGCCACTTTTGCGCCATCACCGAAGACCAGGAGGTCCCCTTCTGTTTCAACAAGACAATGCCCGTCCACATACTGCAAGAATTACCCAGGCATTCCTGCAACAAGCCGGTATCACCATTATGAACTGACCCGCCGTTTCACCGGATTTGAAACCAATTGAACACATGTGGAATGAGTTAGGACGTTGTGTATGTCACCGCCAACCACCACTGCGTAACGTCGCTGAGCTTGCACAGGCGTTGCAGGAGGAGTGGAGGAACATTCCTGTGGCTTATTTGAGATGTTTGTGCCAATCCATTCCCCGCCGTCTTCACGCATGCTCACGGGCCAATGGTGGACACACCAGATACTGACCGTGATATGGGTGGGGGGGTTGTTGAACTTTTCCATTACGAATGCAACTCGATTACTGATGATAACTGGCCATGTTTCCATGTGAATGTATCTCATGAATACCAGTCATTAATATCATATTACATTATCCATCAATTCATTAATGGTTTGTCGTTATTTGCAATGAAAAGTTGTTTTTGCGTTGTCATTGTGTGTCAGTATAATTAGAGAACTGCTGTTTAAAATTTGTCCAAGTACATGAAATGCAGTGTCCAATTTTAAAAGATTTTAAACCCATAACCACCTAGAAGAAGCACTTATGACCTGTTTTGTTTTTATTACGTACCCTCGAATTACTGTCCGACAGAAGGTCTTTAAAACTTGCTTAGTGACAGTGTTCAACAGATGTATGAGAATGTCACTAGCCCTCACAAACGTTTTGGTTAGTGCTCTATACAATGAAACCTCTCAAAACCGGACCCTCAGTAAACCGGAATTCCCTTAAAAACGGACGTTTTTCATGGTCCCTTTTTAAATATCCGTACAGAAGAGAACCTCTCTAAACCGGATACCTCTTAATACTGGACTTTTGACTTGGAACCCGAGTGTCTGGTTTAGAGGAGTTACACCTTAGTAATAGAAGCTGATAAACTCCACTAGCCTAGACCAAAAATTGCATCTGTCAAACTCCGAGTGAACCACAATATGATGCTGAACCAAATATTACCTTCAGATTTATTGGTACGTACCCATGCACAGAACCTCCTGTCTCACGGTACACAGTGAGGTGTAGAATGGTCTCGCTGGCCAGGTTTTCCGGGGCGTGTTGATCTGACACAGAGACGCGTTGCACGTGTACAGCCATGTGTCAAGCTGGTAGCAGTACCGACAGTGATAGCTTCTCTCAAACGTCTGGTTGCCCTGAAACAGAACAATACACAATAACACCTCTAATTCTATAACTGAAATAAGGCTGCATTTCTATTAGCGTCACACAAACCCTTATAAACTGTAATTTTAGAGAAACATACATTTTTTGCTTCAAATAAGTTTCAAAAGTTATATTTTTAACTAAACAGAACCAAGTAAAATAAAAATTTATAGACTTTTGGGGAGTGCCCATAATTTCTGACACGCTATTGCTGGTCTTAGCATGGTAACTGGATTTTAATTGGCCGATCAACTTTCACATATAAACTGACGATCAAAAGAAAGTATACCAATTATTTGTATTATAAATAAACACAATACACGTTCATGGAAGGTTAGATAGGTTCCAGTATTGTTTGTTATAATGCAACCAATGACGAATAGTCACACATTGCTGCGTTTGGGCGATGCCGCACATGCAAAATGAGTTTATTCATCAAATTTATACTGCACGAAAAACATGATACTCGTGCACAAAAGGGTGTAAAAAAGGGTACCATTGCTTAGAACATGCAGTAAAACACCAGATAAATGGCAAGGCTAACTGCTGAAGAAAGAGAGAGAGAGCTATTGGTATGGTGCAGTTGGGTGCGAGTTATGCACATGTGGCAAGAATCCTGAATTGCACAAAATTGACGATCACCAGGTTGATACAGCGTTACAGGGTGACTGGCAGGACTGCAGACAGACCATGAAGTGGAAGACCCCGCGTCACAACAGCCAACGAGGACCGCCATCTCGAAATCTTACACTTACGTAACAGATTCCTCACTATGACGTCATCTGCAGCAATTGGCCTTGGACATGTCATCAGTCGTCACACTGTACGTCGTCGACTACGACAGCATGGTATCAGGGCCTATCGACCATTCAGAGGGATGACATTGACGAGGCAACATTGACTTCGACATTTACGTTGGGCACGTCAGTTTCAATGTTGGCAACATCGGAACTGGCAACGTGTACTCTTTTCTGATGAGAGCAGGTTCCAGTTATTCAGAGCTGATGACAGGACTCTGATATACCGACGGTGGTGGATCTGTGGTGGATCTGTGATTGTTTGGGGCGGTATCTGTGGCCAACAGTGGACAGACCGTATTGTCATTGACGGAAATCTGTCCCACGTCGGGTCCATGCTTGCATACTTGCACATGGTGGACATACACGCTATTGAAACATGTTCTTTGTGGTCAAATTTATTCACCTTCGTTATGAGTGGTCCTTTATGAAATCGCACATTTCACCCCTAGTGCTGTTGTGCACTGTGATATTATCATTTTATGGGTTTTATTGAGTATACTCGTGTTTATTTATCGCCAAATTATTATACTTTCAAAATATAACATTTGCATCAACTTGTTTTTTGTTGGTTTTTGTGTTGTTTTTAATACTTTGAAAAAATAATTGGTATACTTTCTTTTGATCGTCAGTTTATATTATATGCATATTGGATTAGAATGATGATTTTGGCAGGAACACTGATACTAACTAACCACTGGCAAGCCAATTCCAGTTGCCGTGCAAAAATGACATTGAGCCAATGATGATGCCCATAATGTTTCCATACTGACTATTTCGGCTTACATTAAGGTAGTAGCATTCAATGACTCAATGTAATAAGTGAATAAATCTTTATCCACAGTACTTACAGTGCAGTTGACTCCTTCTCTTACTGAACAGACTGCAGTCTGTACACTGCCGTACACACAGGACGCGTTGAACATACAGTGAATACAGTCTCCGCCCAGCACGCTGCATGCTGTACCGGTCGGGCACACTTTACTCGGGTCAAGCAACGAAGGTGATACCAACTTGTCCTTAGGTCGTTCTGTCTTGTTGGACGGAGCTGCTGTAGGCGTGCTTGTTGACAACACGTCTACAGGTTCTGTTGGTGGGGCTTTAGATATAGAGTTTTCTGGGAGGTCTCCTACAAAATGATCAATTCAAATTGAATTCAATCCATAATCAACATCCAGGGCTCACCCTGTACATTGCCAAAATAGCCAACTGCTACTTTTTTTTATATAAGTGGCTACTACATTCAATATTTTGCTAAATGAAATATTCCTTAAAAGTAAACCACATTTTAATCATTTTCAAGGAAAAATGCTACGTACATGTATTTGAAAATTGTCTAAATGTAAATGTGTTCCAGGGTGAACCCTGAACATCTACAATGTATCCTAAGAATCTGTGTACAAGGAGTAATAACAATTCATGACATTTGCATTAATACTATATACAGATGTTGAATGTTTGAATATTTTTCTGCAGCAGTATTCCATAACACTATCGCAACAAAACACTGAGTTCGCTGTGTAACCATATGATATAGAATATCGCAGTGATCATGTCATATGTCCATGTGTTTTTCACACAGGGGCGTCAGATTGCTTCAGTAATGATGGTAATGGTTAACGACAGTCAAATGAAAGTTTAATGTCATGATCCAACTCAAGAATAATCAAGGTACAAAGAAAGAAAGAAGTGTTTTATTTAACGACGCACTCAACACATTTTATTTATGGTTATATGGCGTCAGACATATGGTTATGGACCACACAGATTTTTAGAGGAAACCCGCTGTCGCCACATAGGCTACTCTTTTACGACAGGCAGAAAGGGATCTTTTATTTGCCCTTCCCACAGGCAGGATAGCACAAACCATGGCCTTTGTTGAACCAGTTATGGATCACTGGTCGGTGCAAGTGGTTTACACCTACCCATTGAGCCTTGCGGAGCACACTCAGGGTTTGGAGTCGGTGTCTGGATTAAAAATCCCATGCCTCGACTGGGATCCAAACCCAGTACCTACCAGCCTGTAGACCGATGGCCTAACCACTACGCCACCGAGGCCGGTAAATCAAGGTACAAGACTGTGGTATCAGATTAAGAGGAAAATATGTACTTTAGAAACAGTAGCTGGTGACCATTTGTATATAGACTCCCCTCTAGCCCTAACATAATGCTGCCTTCCCAAGTTCCAAATTGTGAACATGACTTCACCAAGTGGAGTGTTCAGGTGATTTATAGACAATCAGCACTGCCACTCCAATCTCACACACCCAAACTCATAATTACACAAATGATTTGTGGTTGTTCTACCATTTTTTCATGATTTGTGAAGATCAAGACAGAAAATCCTACCCCAGTTCATAAGTTGTGTTGATGGGTTATTTCGCCAAACGAACGCTCTTTGCAACTTATGAATTGGGAAATACAATATTCACAACTTCTAATGAATGCAGCATTACATATAAACAGGAAAGGGCTAGAGGACACTTGAGCTAGTAAAGCCATATATATTTTTATTCTTTATTTTTTACATACATGTCATATATTTATTAACTGAACTTGTAATTACCAGGGAAATAATGACGTTACTGGCCTTGTTAACACTGGCAATATCTATAATTTATGAACGAATACGGCGAATCCTGGAGTAATCAATAGTCTCACGCATAAGGACAAACCTTAAAGTAAACACGTGAAACCAATAAAATAAATATTATTTACTTAACTAGTTGGACCAGTGTTATATAATATATATAACACACTGTTTGTTGTTAATAACTACTGCCGAATTCATTTTCCATAGCAATATAGAACCCACTTTTGGCGTACTACGTGAAACGTAACAAATAGTTGCACACTCCATTCTATTTATATGTTCAGCAATTTCTGTCTCGGAATCCTTGTATTTGGTATTAGAGAAAACAGACTTTTCACTGATAAAAAAACGAATAGTGTAAATAACTTGATTACGGACCCGGAAGTGTTGTGTTTTCATTTGTTGGTAAAATGTGATGTCACTGGTTCACACGTTCACACGTGCTGGTGAGCTTTAGAAAAATTGTGGACTATTTAAGTAAGGTAGATATTTGTTAAGAAACCTTTATTTACAATATATATATTTTTTTTTTTTTTTTTATGTCAGTTGATATGGGTTTACATACATACATACATCGGCGCACATAAGCATTCAAGGACCATTTTCTATGTGAACACTGTGAAATACTTAATAAAATGTGTCTCTCACCAATGAACCAGTGCATAATCTGAAATACACTACAAATTGTTTTATGTCTGTAGTAAATAAACATTTTAAAATAGTGCATAAATATAGGCACCCCCTTGTATCCAAAACAATTTGCATGTCCGGTAATTCGGCGCAGTAGATGTGGATCGTTGACCCCGCTATTTATAGACCGCCTATGACCTCATTTTTAGCCCATAAACGCTGCACTATTGTCCCAAAATTATTTTATTACTTTTTTATTTTGTCTTGTTAAAAATATTACTATAAAAATGAACACTCACACATGACTCATCTCATGATCAGTTTCGGAAATGTTTTCTTGAGTGGCACAGTACTGCAGATGCATAAATGTTCATTGCCATACATAGCTAAGATGCCTACATGGATTTTATTTTTCTCGGGTAGATTGTGCACACGTGGATCTTATTTCACTTTTATTTTTTACAACAATGTGACAATTGTGAACTGGAATGACTGTCAATTAAGGTGTAAAATTTTCGTTTTGTTTGCATTTGTCTGTGTTTTCCTTTCCAGTTTAAATAAAAATAACCAAACAAAACTAATTACATTTATACTGTTTGCTATAATTTTAAAAATGCGAGAAAGAAAGGTGTTTTCAGACTGGTTTTAACATTCTTAATATCAATAAGGCTGACCTACTTCGCGTTTATATACATGAAAACAGGTGAATGATTTATTTTGAAATTATGATATAATTATTGATAATTCTAAAAAATACACTTAATTGCACCCTTAACAATAAATATGTTGATACTTGATTAACCATTGAAAAAGAAATTGAACTTTAATTTGTTAAGAACACCGACAACATGACAACTTCCTAAGCATACTTCAGCAAAATATCAAGTGCGCTGAATCACCGGACGCGCCGATACACCGGACACGGTTGTATATAATTATTTCCCGAAAATACAACACCCACGAAAAATAGACCTGATACCTTAATATTAACGAATAAAATATTAAATATAACAAATAATCGAACTAAATTCCCTGTGATTTGAATTACATAAATAATTTAATAATGAAAAGGAACAAAATACCATCTATGTTTGTAGTTAAACAACACAGAACTTGAAACAAAACAAGTATAATGTTCATCCATCTAAATTTGTTTTTCACCATAACTAATGGGAGGTAATTCTGCGTAAATAAGGGAGACTATGCTAAATAACTTTATTTACAGGTCTCGTAGCATAGATTAAATTTCACCTGCAATAGTGGTGTAGTGGTTAAGTTATCGCACTTCATGCTGGTAGTTACTGGGTTCGCACCCTGGTACCGGCTCGTATCCAGAGCAAGTTATTTGACTTAATCAAGTTATTGTGTAGGTGTAAGACCACTACAGTGACTCTTCTCTCACCAACCGCTACTCCACTGCTAAGGTGTGTGCCTAGGGTTGTGTGCTTGAATCATAAATGAAGTTAGGCGTGAAAATAAGTATAAACAAAAAAATTATATTTCATTTGATACAGAACTATTTAAGCTTTTCCTTATATCGTATTTAAAACAGTAATGATATGAGGTAATCAGAGAGATGTGTGTTTAATGTCACAATTACGAACGACATATTAGGTGGGATTTTTTAAATCCTAAATTTTTATGAGATGTAAATTTGTAAAGTCACTAAAGTGTTACCTGACAGAATGTATCGTAGGGGTAGGTTCGCCACTGGCATAGAAACTCAAACACAACTTGCGTTTTTATTCAGTGTTCAAACATAGGCCTATAGTCCGTTCCATCCTCCTATAAAGATGTTGTTTGTTTTGTTTTTTTATAAATAATTTCAGTTTGGTTCGACGTTAGAAAAACTGAAAAAGTGTTTTGGAAAAAAAAAAAAAAAGTGTTTTTGTTTGCAATTTTTAAAACAATCGGTTCAGAAATAAATAACATGTAGTAAATTCCATAGTATGAAAAAAAAGGCGTTCTCCGTGGGAAGGACTATAGATGCATTTAAAAATGTAGACCTTGTAAACTTTAACATATAAATAACCTGAATTACAACAAACAAAAACAACAATAAAACAAAAACCTCACGTTGTTTGAATAGACAAATATCCATATATTTCCAAGGCCATGTGTGCGATATCCTGTCCAGTGGCATAGGGAGGGCGGGGCACGGTGGCCATGACCCCCCCCCCCCACCCCCTCCCCATCAAACCTTTAAAACAAATTTATTAAATTTTATAAAACCATACACAACCACATACACACGCACGCACGCACGCACGCACACGCACACACACACACATACAGTGATCCTGTGTGCTGAAAAGAGCATGTAAAATAGTCCTCTCAATCACTGCTAGACCGGCCTCCGTGATGTAGTAGTTAAGCCGTCGGAATTAAGGCTGGTAGTTACTAGTACTGGGTTCGCATCCCGGTACCGGCTCTCACTCACTACACCGACTTTTCTCTCACTAACCACTAACAACTAACCACCAACCCACCGTCTTGGACAGACAGTATCTAGAGATCAAAGGTGTTTGCCCAAAACAGCGTGTTTGTACCTTAAAGGGACATTCCTGAGTTTGCTGCATTGTAAGATGTTTCCCACTAATAAAATATTCCTACGATTAAACTTAAATATTAAATATATTTTCTTGTTTAGAACATCAGTGTCTGTATATTCAATGTGTTTCTAGTCGTCTTAATATTTGTAAGAAGCGCAAACTGGATTTTGTCTTCAAATAATTTCGTACGTACGAAAAAATAATATTTTAGGAAATAAAATGAAATTTAACCTAGTACAAATATTAGAACGATCAGAAACATGTTTAATACATAGCCACTAATATTTTATGCAGAAAAATATATTTGATATGTAATTACAATCGTTGAAAAGTCTCTGTTAGTCGATAACATCTTAAAACTTGCAGCAAACTCAGGAATGTCCCTTTAATTGAATATATGCATAAAAATAAATGAAATGAGATCACTGCAAGGGCCTACTCGTATTTTCAGACAGAATGACAGACAGAATTATATAAATTACACCCATGCCGTTCCGCATTACAAATGAATTAATTAATGAACGAATGAATGAATGAACGAACGAACGAACGAACGAACGAACGAACGAACGAACGAATGAATTAATGTTTAACGACACCCCAGCACGAAAAATATATCGGCTATTGGGTGTCAAAAACTATGGTAAATGCAAAGAAAGACGGAAGTCTTGCAATTACCATATTACATGATAGATTTAATACGTAAATGAGCGGGACGTAGTCCACTGGTAAAACGCTCGCCTGACACGTAGTCGGTCTACGATTGATCGCCATTGGTGGGCCCATTGGGATATTTCTCCTTACAGCCAGTGCACCACGACTGGTATGGGAAAGGCCGTGATATGTGCTATCTTGTCTGTGGGATGGTGCATATAACAAATCCCTTGAAACTAATGAAAAAACAAATGTAGCGGGTTTCTGCTCTAAGACTATATGTCAAAATTACCAAACGTTTGTGATTTAATGGCTAATGATTAATAAATCAATGTGCTCTGATGGTCCAGTCAAATTAAATTAACTTTAACTCTTTTTTTAAACGTGGATCAAAAATGCGTTGATGATTTCATAAAACAAAGTATTCCTCTTTTTATTTTATTTTCTGCCACCAGTGATAATGCATAAAGATAATACACAGACGATAGTAATTAATGTAACATGGTCATTGTATTAAGTGTATGTCATTTATTTATTATGTGTATTTTAGTAGTTTTATTTCACAACGTAGACCAGCAGTTCACTTGGTTATACCAAGCTACCAAGCTTTGCACTACTCACCTGAGCACATGCATGCTCTCTGTCAACTAATATGGAAGGTAGGAAAACTATTAACGTGCTCATATCCACTGAAGATTCAGGTACGTCCATCGTGGGCACGAGTTCTGATTTGCGCCCGATCTCCTGTCCAGGACAGAAAGAGGGAATTTTTATTGAAGGGATATATTTAATTTGGAATAAATTAGTAAATTGAAAATATATAGTTAAACAAACCAAACTCTTTTTTTTTAATTATTGTTACATTATGTATTTTAGGGCTTGTGTTCGTGTTCGTGTTTGTCTTCGAACTCGTGTACGTGTATGGTCAGAACCTGCAGTTTGTGATAAATCAACACAACACCCACCTACTACATTAATAACCACGTATACTTGTTAAATAATACATGGGCTGTTCCACAAATGGCCATATGGGGGGATGAGGTAATCATTATTTTCATGCTTGGTGGGTCTGCCGCTTCCCCCACCCCAACGGTTTAAATACAGTTTTATTAA
The DNA here is from genome assembly GCF_016097555.1 of Gigantopelta aegis. Taxonomy (NCBI): domain Eukaryota; kingdom Metazoa; phylum Mollusca; class Gastropoda; order Neomphalida; family Peltospiridae; genus Gigantopelta; species Gigantopelta aegis. The sequence goes on from NC_054700.1 coordinate 33,948,895, forward strand.
GTGGGTGGTGGGTGCGTAAAACAAAATTGCTTCTCACACCCCACCCCTTTCACTCCCTCTCCCGTGTGATCTGTTCTGGAATAGCGCCTGAGTACGGCACGACATGACAACGTGCTATAAATAGAATCTTATCTTCCCAAAATGCAATTCGATCCACACAGGTGTGGCACCAAAGGTGTACGTTTAAGTCAGCTGACCGTTATCGCGGATATACTAGCTGCAGATCCGCTTTCATTTAATTACACGCCATGAGTCTACTAGCACGATTTATACTTGCCGTATGTTACTAGAATTCTATTTATTTAAACACAAATATTGTGTATGTTACTGCATGGTAATACTCTCTCTCTCTCTCTCTCTCTCTCTCTCTCTCTCTCTCTCTCTCTCTCTCTCTCTCTCTCTCTCTCTCTCTCTCTCTCTCCCTCCCTCCCCCCCTCTCTCTCTATATATATGTGTGTGTGTGTGTGTGTGTATGTGTGTGTGTCTGTCTGTGTGTCTGTTTGTTTATAGTCCTTACCATATGCAATCGCATGCTAATATATTACATGCAACTTTTTCTTCTTCAAACTAATGATTCATGTTTTATATTTGTATTTGGGTTTTTTCAGGTTGCAGTTGTTAGCTGCACGCAGGTATGTGACTTCTTTGATGGACATCAATATAATACAATACAATACAATACAATACAATGCAATGCAATACAATGCATTACAATACAATACAATGCAATGCAATGCAATACAATGCAAATGCAATGCAATGCAATACAATGCAAATGCAATGCAATACAATGCAATTGCAATGCAATGCAATGCAATGCAATGCAATACAATACAAAATGCTTTATTTTCGTGCTTACATATGGTGTATACATATAATTATACATATAAACACAGTCTGGTGACCCAGCAATAACAAAGTTAATGATAAGAATAATGAACGACTAAACAAAATAAAACAATTCATTATAAGTGTTACAGTGACTTGCCACATATCATTGATAAGGGTTTTAGTTAATAAAATAGTTCTTGCTGTATGCATGTCCCAACATAATCATCAATAAAACCGTACCATCAACAATCTGTTCACAATAATAAAACTTCATTAAACCTACAATACAAATAGTTAAGTGGTGAAGGTTTGTCGACTGTTCTACAAAGTCATGGATAAATAATTGCTTAACATGTTTGTTTTAGTTTTATTATTATCTAGCTTGTATGGCGGCATAGAACATCGATAAAACGACATGATTTCTAAATTTGCTCTACTACAAAATTATATATTTCTGGGCGATTAATCGATATAGCGATATAATTAAGCCAACATAACTTGAAAATGTATCAACACGTTTTAAAAACTAACCCTAACATTAACCGTAAATTATGTCGTTATGTCAATAGCAGTTCTATTCTACCAGTTTTCCTAAACCAGTGTACATGTATAATAGTGTGTGTGTGGAGGGGGGGGGGGGTACTAGATACGGCTCAATTTGGTCACTTGTTATGTCAAACAGAATGTTTAACATTATTTTTCTTTAATTCTCGGCCCATTTTCATGCTCATGCTGCTTCTGAAAAATACCTGCATTGTGTAGTCATAACAGCTTTGCACCTATAAACATTTTTCATTTTTACTAGTTTTGATACCAAAAGAAGTGGAATTTTGCCCTCTATAACATGTCATTCAAAATTCGCAAAAAAAAAAAAAAATGCGTTTGTGTTTTGTGTTTTTTTGGTTTTTCAAGAATTTGAACAGTCACAAGTTATACTGTTTTACTGAGAATTGTATTCACGTAAAAAGAAATTCAGTCTTTGTTTGACACTCAAAAGTCAATGTTTTTCATAACGATATATAATTAAGCATTATATGATTGATTGATTGATTGATTGATCGATCGATCGATCGATTGATTGACTGATTGATTCATTCATTTATTCATTCATTCATTCATTCATTCATTTATTCATTCATTCATTCATAAAGTCATACATGTATTCATTCAGTTATAAATTCACTCACTCACTCACTCACTCACTATCTCATTGATTGTTTGAACAGGCTGCCACAGCAGGCACGACGTGCCGGAGTTCCTATGCCTGCGGATCGAACCACTGTTGCCGTGACGCTGGTAACCACGTCATCTCAACGGCGGAAGGCAATGGTCCAGGGGGAATATTCGGTACTATATTTCTCAAGTGACATTTCTCGAAACCATTTTTATTTTGTTAATTAGCAGCATATAGGTGTTAGGAGTGATGGTACCTAGTCATATTTCTACAAAACAACAACAACATTAGACCATTAGACATATTGATTCTTTCAATGCTAAACATGTACCAGTCAAAAGGTTTATTAAAAAATAGTGAAAATATTACACTTGTACTTTGATAGATTTGGATTTTTTGTTTTTAATATTACTCTCTCTCTCTCTCTCTCTCTCTCTCTCTCTCTCTCTCTCTCTCTCTCTCTCTCTCTCTTTGTGTGTGTGGGTGTGTGTGTGTGTGTGGGGGGGGGAGGGTGATTGTCTTTCATTATCTCGCTCTCTCTCCACCCTCACCCCTCGCTTCTCTTACCTTTTTTGGTTTGATTTGATTTGTAAATGTATCTTTAAGGCTTATAATTTCATAGGATAGAAAACATCTTATATAGCGATCTCACATATAACTCTCAATCATGCCTCTATAATCGATGCTATTAAATAACAAGTATGATTTTCGATTTTACAGGCAGACCAATTTTGGGCTCACTTACGTCTGGAACCTGTGTAGCAGGGAAAGCCCAGAAGGGGGAGATGTGTGACGGCAAATGCCAGTGTGACACAGGTCCGTAAAAAAGTACTCGTGGGATAATTGTTAATTTAGAAACCCGTCAAAGTTGCGGATTTAAGAGGGTAAACACACTTTCAGGATTGCCCTGAAAACACGATGGTTCCCGAATATTATAATAAATTTAGTTTTATTGCGGGAAATGTACGTACTAGCTTTGATGGCTGAGTGTTTTTAAAGACGACTGCCGTTATATATTGTCATGCCTAAAGTATTCTAATAGTATACATTGCAGTACTAAAGTAACTGGCTGTTTTTCAAAGGTGCGTCTCACTTTTTCACTCAGTGCCATTTTGTTCATTTATATCGGGTGATTAAAAAAACAAAAAGTCCTATTTTTGAAGATGAATAGCGGGAAAAGTAGGCCTATGTAATAAAGTGGTTGTTTATTTATTTATTTTTATTTCTATTTAAAAAAATTTAATCAACCGACGTAAGTGAATAATAATAATAATAATAATATTTGGGGCGGGACGTAGTCCAGTGGTAAAGCGCACGCCTGATGTGCGGTCGGTCTAGGATCGATCTCTGTCGGTTGGCGCATTGTGCTATTTCTCGTCCCAGCCAATATACCGCGACTGGTATATCAAATGCTGTGGTATGTGCTATCCTGTCTGTGGGATGGTGCTTATAAAAAATCCCTTGCTACCAATGTAAAACTGTAGCGGGTTTTCTTTCTATAACTGTCAAAATTATCATATGTTTGACATGCAATAGCCGATGATTAATAAATCAATGTGCTCTAGAGGTGTCGTTAAACAAAACAAACGTTATTTAGTAACCTATTGGTCCAACCGGAGGAGACTATAGGTTTCGTCTTTGATGTACTGTTAAATATTACGTACCCTTTTTCATAGAGTTATGGCCCTTGAACTTAGGAGATACAAAAATACGTTTTCTGACTTTTTTTCGCAAAGCCTCAAGATATTTAGCTGAAATTTTGTGTGTGGCTTTATCATGTACTGTTACAGATCAAATGTACACATTTTTCACAAAGTTATGGCCCTTGAACTTACTATGTAGCGTCCTTGATGATATATACAGAGAAACCGGCTGAGGCCGGTACCTGTGCCCAGGACAGGCGTGCGCTACAACGGCTTTTTCTGAATGTGCACGTTAAACAATAAGTCCAGTCCAATATACCATAACCGAGTTTTTGTCGCTTCAGGTTTATCCTGCTACCGCCCTATGTCCGGTATCTGCTGCCCACCATCAACCTGCGTTGACGCTAGTTACGCACAGAAACAACACGAATATTGGTCCAACTGCATGAAAAATCCACACTGCCATCTACCGCGATAAACCGGAATACACAAACCATCCGTGGGGAACTACATAGGCGTCGGATGGCAACAACTGGAGGAGTGGGAGGTGGGAAGGGATGGGGGAGGGGGATGGTAAATATGATTGTGATGTTCAACTGGGATTGTATTGCATTATTTTCAGAGTTGAGTTGAGGGTCGGGGCAGTGCTTACGACGCTTATGTAGCCTATATGATTATTAGTGAGAAATAATAAAGTTATATAGTGTACAAACTGTTTGCTTTGTTGTTGTTTTTGGAAAGGGGAGGGGTGTAGCCCAGTGGTAAAGCGCTCGCTCAATGCGCGGTCGGTCTCGGATCGATTCCGTCGGTGGGCCCATTGGACTATTTCTCGTTCCAGCCAGTGCGCCACGACTGATACATCAAAGGCCGTGGTATATACTACCCTGTCTGTGGGATGGTACATATAAAATAACCCTTGCTGCTAATCGAAAAGAGTAGCCCATGAAGTGGCGATAGGGCCTAGTGGCTTTCCTCTCTCAATATATAATCTTTATTTCAAACATTTCTGAGGAGCATGTCAACCCTTTCAGCTTTTGGAAGCTCGACTCATTTAGGCCTACATTCGGCAAACTTAAATTGCCCTTTTTAGAATTTTGTGACCTCTTCTTTACAAAATCCTGTTTCAAGATTTTCAAAGCTATCTTAGCGCTAAACTATCGTAAAACCGTCGTAGGTAATGAATTCAATATGACATGCCATACCTTATGACGGTTTTAAGCCTATATCACATTATACGACACGACCCAACTCAACTCAACAGTTGAGTCGCGTCGTGTAGTGTGTATTGAAAAATCAGCCGTCGGCGACTAATTTTTAGTCGGCCCGACTGCATTTAACACGTTCGGTCGCAGACGGCGGCCGTCGTATAGTGTGAACGGGTCTACGACGCGACGCGACTGTCGCGTCGTGTAGTGTGAACGGTTTACACCACTGATGTCTACCGGCATCCAATGGAATGTCTACATTTCATCACGTAACATAAAAGTTACAAAAGGTACCTAGTGTTTGGTTTCATGGTTAATTTTAAACATAGGCCTAATCTCAAGCTACTTAAACTCTTTACTAATGATACATATAATCGCCAATTATAAATATACGTTATTAGATCTGTAGAAATGAAGTGGTATAATAAATATATCTTCTGATAAATTGTATTTCTCTTTGGGATGAATTCAGTCATTTTACCAGTGACCAGATATTTCAGGGTAAAATAGGAATCGCTCTCCAGGACTTATTAAGCACGACGGAAGCAAGTAGATATTTTTTTTTTTTGTTGTTGTTGTTGTTGTGCTCATATCCACTAAAAGGTCAGGCACGTCCATCGTGGGCACGAGTTCTGGTTTGCGCCAGATCTCCTGTCCAGGACAGAAAGAGGGAATTTTTATTGAAGGGATACATTTAATTTGGAATAAATTAGTAAATTGAAAATATATCGTTAAACAAACCAAACTCTTTTTTTTAAATTATTGTTACATTATGTATTTTAGGGCCTGTGTTCGTGTTTGTCTTCGAACTCGTGTACGTGTTCCCACGTTGTGAATAAATACAAGTATGATCAGAACCTACAGTTTGTGATAAATCAACACAACACCCACCTGCTACATTAATAACCACGTATACTTGTTAAATAATGCATGGGCTGTTCCACAAATGGCCATGTGGGGGATGAGGTAATCATTATTTTCATGCTTGGTGGGTCTGCCGCTTCCCCCACCCCAACGGTTTAAATACAATTTTATTAAGTGGGTGGTGGGTGTGTAAAACAAAATTGCTTCTCACACCCCACCTCTTTCACTCCCTCTCCCGTGTGATCTGTTCTGGAATAGCGCCTGGGTACGGCACGACTTTACAACGTGCTATAAATAGAATCTTATCTCCCCAAAATGCAATTCGGCCCACACAGGTGTGGCACCAAAGGTGTACGTGTAAGTCAGCTGACCGTTATCGCGGATATACTAGCTGCAGATCCGCTTTCATTTAATTACACGCCATGAGTCTACTAGCACGATTTATACTTGCCGTATGTTACTAGAATTCTATTTATTTAAACACAAATATTGTATATGCTACTGCATGGTAATTCTCTCTCTCTCTCTCTCTCTCTCTCTCTCTCTCTCTCTCTCTCTCTCTCTCTCTCTCTCTCTCTCTCTCTCTCTCTATATATATATATATATATATATATATATATATATATGTGTGTGTGTGTGTGTGTGTGTGTCTGTGTGTCTGTTTGTTTATAGTCCTTACCATATACATACATACATACATACATACATACATACATACATATATTATTATTATTATTATTATTATTATTATTATTTTATATATATATATATATATATATATATATATATATATATATATATATATATATATATATATATGTCTGTCTGTCTGTTTATTGTCCTTACCATATGCAATCGCATGCCAATATATTACATGCAACTTTTTCTTCTTCAAACTAATGATTCATGTTTTATATTTGTTGTATGTTTATTTTTATTTTTCAGGTTGTAGTTGTTAGCTGCACGCAGGTAGGTGACTTCTTTCATGACCATCAATACAATACAATACAATACAATACAATACGCAATACAATACAATACAATACAAAATGCTTTATTTCCGTGCTTACATATGGTGTATACATATAATTATACATATAAACACAGTCTGGTGACCCAGCAATAACAAAGTTAATGATAAGAATAATGAACAATATAAACTAAACAAAATAAAACAATTTATTATAAGTGTTACAGTAACTTGCCACATATCATTTGATAGGGGTTTAGTTAATAAACTAGTTCTTGCTGTATCCATGTTCCAACATCATCATCATTAGAACCGTACCATCAACAATCTGTAGTCTGGTGTGTTGGAAGTTCTGTTCACAATAATAAAACTTCATTAAACCTAGTCAAGTGATGAAGGTTTGCCGACTGTTCTTACAAAGTCATGGATAAATTGCTGAACATGTATTGTTTTAGTTTTATTGTTAGAAAATTATCTAGTTTGTATGGTGGCATAGAAGATCGATATAACGACATGATTTATACATTTGTTTTACTACAAAATGAAATATTTCTGGGCGATTAATCGATATAGCGATATAATTAAGCCAACATAACGTGAAAATGTATCAACACATGTTTTAAAAACTAACATTAACATTAACCTTAAGTTATGTCGTTATGTCAATAGCAGTTCTATTCTACCCGTTTTCCTAAACCAGTGTACATGTATAATAGTGTGTGTGTGTGTGTGTGTGTGTGTGTGTGTGTGTGTGGAGGGGGGGGGTACTAGATGCGGCTCAGTTTGGTCACTTGTTATGTCAAACAGAATGTTTAAAAATTTTTTTTAAATTCTCGGCCCATTTTCATGCTCATGCTGCTTCTGAAAAATACCTGCATTGTGTAGTCATAACAGCTTTGCACCTATACACATTTTTAATTTTTACGAGTTTTGATACCAAAAGAAGTGGAATTTTGCCCTCTATAACATGTCATTCAAAATTCGCAAAAAAAACAACAACAAATGCGTTTGTGTTTTTTGTTTTTTTCACAAGTTATACTGTTTTACTGAGAATTGTATTCACGTAAAAAGAAATTCAGCCTTTTATAAATATACCTTTGTTTGACACTCAAAAGTCAATGTTTTTCATGACGATATATAATTAAGCATTATTTGATTGATTGATTGATTGATTCATTCATTCATAAGCTCATACATGCATTCATTCAGTTATAAATTCATTCACTATCTCATTGATTATTTGAATAGGCTGCCACAGCGGGCACGACGTGCCGGAGTTCCTATGCTTGTGGATCGAACCACTGCTGTCGTGACGCCGGTAACCACGTCATCTCAACGGCGGAAGGCAATGGTCCAGGGGGAATATTCGGTACTATATTTCTCAAGTAACATTTCTCGAAACCATTTTTATTTTGTTAATTAGCAGCAGCCGAGGTGTTAGGAGTGATGACACCTAGTCACATTTCTACAAAACAACAACATTAGACATACTGTTTCGTCCATTGCTACACATTTATGAATGTACCAGTCAAACGTTTTATTACAAAATAGTGAAAATATTACACTTGTACTTTGATAGATTTTGATTTTTTGTTTTTAATTTAACTCACTCACTCACTCACTCTCTCTCTCTCTCTCTCTCTCTCTCTCTCTCTCTCTCTCTCTCTCTCTCTCTCTCTCTCTTACTATGTGTGTGTGTAACTCATTATCTCACTCTCACTTCACCCCCCCCCCCCCCCCCCCCCACCCCGCTTCTCTTACCTTTTTGGTTTGATTTGATTTGTAAATGTATCTATAAGGCTTATAATTTCATTGGATATAACATTGGATAGAAAACATCTTATATAGCGATTTCATATAGAATCTCAATCATGCTTCTATAATCGATGCTATTAAATAACAAGTATGATTTTCGATTTTACAGGCGGACCAATTTTGGGCTCACCTGCGTCTGGAACCTGTGTAGCAGGGAAAGCCCAGAAGGGGGAGATGTGTGACGGCACATGCCAGTGTGACACAGGTTCGTAAAAAATTACTCGTGGGATAATTGTTAATTTAGAAACCCGTCAAAGGCGCGGATTTAAGAGGGTGAACACACTTTCAGGATTGCCTGAAAACACGATGGTTCCTGAATATTATAATAAATTAAGTTTTATTAGGGGAATGTACGTACTAGCTTTGATGGCTGGGTGTTTCTAAAGACGACTGCCGTTATATATTGTCATGCCTAAAGTATTTTAATAGTATACATTGCAGTACTAAAGTAACTGGCTGTTTTTCAAAGGTGCGTCTCACTTTTTCACTCAGTGCCATTTTGTTCATTTATATCGGGTGATTAAAAAAACAAAAAGTCCTATTTTTGAAGATGAATAGCGGGAAAAGTAGGCCTATGTAATAAAGTGGTTGTTTATTTATTTATTTTTATTTTTATTTAAAAAATTTTAATCAACCGACGTAAGTGAATAATAATAATAAGAATATTTGGGGCGGGACGTAGCCCAGTGGTAAAGCGCACGCCTGATGTGCGGTCGGTCTAGGATCGATCTCTGTCGGTTGGCGCATTGTGCTATTTCTCGTCCCAGCCAGTGTACCGCGACTGGTATATCAAATGCTGTGGTATGTGCTATCCTGTCTGTGGGATGGTGCATGTAAAAAATCCCTTGCTACCAATGTAAAACTGTAGCGGGTTTTATTTCTATAACTGTCAAAATTATCATATGTTTGACATCCAATAGCTGAGTAATAAATCAATGCGCTCTAGAGGTGTCGTTAAACAAAACAAACGTTATTTAGTAACCTATTGGTCCAACAGGAGGGGACTATAGGTTTCGTCTCCGACTTTCCGTCTGTTCCATATATAGTTTTCCGGACTGTTGTTTTCACAATACCTAAAGATATTCAGCTGAAATGTTGTATATATTATATAGCTTTATCGTGTACTGTTAAAGATTACGTACCCTTTTTCACAGAGTTATGGCCCTTGAACAAAGATACAAAAATACGTTTTCCGATATTTAGCTGAAATTTTGTGTATGACTTTATCATGTACTGTTACAGATCAAATGTACACATTTTCCACAAAGTTATGGCCCTTGAACTTAGAAGATACGAAAATTTGTTTGGCCATGCTGGGGACACGTATTGCTTCAGTAGTACTCTCAGAATGCTTACTATATAGTTTTTGTCGCTCCAGGTTTATCCTGCTACCGCCCTATGTCCGGTATCTGCTGCCCATCATCAACCTGCGTTGACGCTAGTTACGCACAAAAACAACACGAATACTGGTCCAACTGCATGAAAAATCCACACTGCTATCTACCTGCATAAACCGGAATACACAAACCATCTGTGGGGAACTACATAGGCGTCGGGTGGCAACAACTGGAGGAGTGGGAGGTGGGAAGGGAGGGGAGGGGGATGGTAAATATGATTGTGATGTTCAACTGGGATTGTAGTGCATTATAAGTTGAGTTCAGGGTTGGGGCAGTGCTTACGACGCTTATGTAGCCTATATGATTATTAGTGAGAAATAATAAAGTTATATAGTGTGCAAACTGTTTGCTTTGTTGTTGTTTTTTTTGTAAAGGGGCGGGGTGTATCCCAGTGGTAAAGCGCTGGCTCAATGCGCGGTCAGTCTCGGATCGATCCCGTCGGTGGGCCCATTGGACTATTTCTCGTTTCAGCCAGTGCGCCATGACTGATACATCAAAGGCCGTGGTATATACTACCCTGTCTGTGGGATGGTACATATAAAATAACCCTTGCTGCTAATCGAAAAGAGTAGCCCATGAAGTGGCGATAGCGGGTTTCCTCTCTCAATATATGTGTGGAGCTTAACCAGATGTCTTACGCCATATGACCGTAAATAAAATGTGTTGAGTGCGTCGTTAAAAAAAAACATTTCGTTCTTTCTTTCTTGGTTTTTGGAGGGGTGGTGTTGTTCTTTTGTTGTTTTTATGGTGTGTGTCTGCGTGCGTGTGTGTGTGTGTGTGTATAGTTTTGTTTTATTTTGATTTGATTTTGTGGGGATTTTGTTTGATGGTGTGTTTTTTTAAAAATAGGTTAACTGCATGTCCCAAAATATAATTAGGCCAATTCGTAAAAGTCTAAAGGCATAACGTTTTGTGTCGGATGCGGGGGGGGGGGGGGGGGGGGGGGGGGGTTGCATTTTTTGGGGGGAGAGGTACATATCTTGGGGGGAATCTGGGGGAGTCTACCTTGAGTAGCAATGTTTTATATTTAAAAATAAAAATAGCCAAGACGTTTTTAAAACACACACACACACACACACACACACACACACACACACACACACACACACACACCGTGAGGTGTACGCATAGGCGTACGGGCCAGTCTAGTTAAAATTAGCTCCACTATTACACGTGGTGAGACCAGTAGAGCTAATTTTAATCAGATTGCGTACGGGCTCAAATTTGTGTGTGGGGGTGGGGGGGGGGGGGGGGGGGGGGGGGGCTGGGTTTTGCCCGAATTAAACGAAAATCTTGATAACAAATTGTTTTCATATTAGTATTACTGCCAAACAGCTATATTATCGGGTTGCAAACGAATCACTACTTATTTTCACATGGATTACAACTAATTTTGCGGGTAGAATGATATGGAAATACAAGGTAAAAAGGCCTCAGGTTAGCACATTTTGCCCGATTATATCAATCGTTTTTTGCAAAAATTTAAGGATTTGCTCCAGAACTAGGGGGGGGGGGGGGGGGGGGACAGTTAACCCCCTGCCCCCGTCTCGTACGCTTATGGGTTTACGTCACAGTTAAGAACTGATTTTACAATTTTATTAGATCTATACTTTGCATTCACAATAATGTGTAAAAAGTGTTATGCCTACTTATTAAATTTTATTTCACTAGTATCTTACAAAATACCGTATTTCCGGCATTTATTGGAATCCGGCGCTTATTCGAGATAAAAAGTGATAAAAAGGGACCAGTCATTTTTAATAAGTTTCTTTGTGGTTTTTTAAATGATGCCAGGGAGTAGGCCTAAATAGTTTTCAGCTGTCTTACCAGGCGTTTGTTGAAGGCCGGCGTTTCATTTGAGGCACGGTGCTTATTTACGAGATAACCATATGGAGTTTTTAAATTTGCGGGTGTTATTGTCTATTTGATCCCGCAAATGTCATTTTTGACCGAAGGTGTTGTTATTCTGAGGTAAAAAATTAAACATTTGCGGGTGTATTAATATTAAGCAAATGCGCAATTTAGGTAAATATTTATATCTTGCTGCAAATTCGAGAAATAGCTGTATTTAATAGGCTTTTTTATGCAATCTCTACAGATCGTATAGGCCCAATATAAATATATCTATTTATGTACATCACCACTGTTTACCTGTATGTATATATCATTATTTTGTAGCTCAAAGAAATTGTACAATATGGTTATGTCCATTGTAAACTGAATCGTTTTTCAACGGAACTAACTGTATATTTTGTATTTCTTGAAAAAAAAATACCTGGCTACAATCTAACTGTAGACCCTTGAATCGTCAACTTCGCCTGTTCCGGCACTTTCTAATGACGTCATTAGCTTCCTGGGTGTTATTTTCATTTGATCCCGGAAAAAGAATGTAATTAACTAATTACAATACAGAACACACTCGCAATACAATACTTTATTACATACCCATTAAATCTTACTATATAAATACAGCTCTGAATACAAGAATTGACTACAACTTTCCGTATTCAACTCAACTGCCGGAACTATACCGTATTCAACGCTACTATTTATAGCACATGGTTACCGGGAATGCCCTTCGCGATATGTAAACAAAGTTTGTGCTTGGTTTGTTTAAAATGTTATTTTGTGGAAAATTTGAAATGAAAACAGACGAAAACGGTGACAAATATTTACAATTTAATGAGCGCAATACCAAAACTTGAGACGGGAACACTACTAACCAACGAGCTTTTAATACACGATAGTTAAGGTCGACGACAGTCACTTTTTGGACCCTTGTTTTGGCTTCGTTACATCGTACACAATTCTTATTCTTTTTCAATAAATAAAACATCTCCAACCGTAATTTTGTGATATGATATACGTTTTATTTCTTTCATCTGTCAAAACTACAAATTAATTTATCTCTGATTTAGCAATGTCTGATCTAGATGGTACAAAATTGATTAGTAATCCAGATAATGCATTGAATAAACTACTCAATTCTAACTGAACTGCTAGATAAGCATGCCCCAGTTAAAACTAAAAGGGTTAAACGAATGCACCAACCTGAATGGTATTCTGAAGAAATTAAACAAGCTAGGCAAAAGAGAGACAAGTACCATGGGTGTAAAAACTGGGAACTGTACAAAGTCTGGAGAAACAAGATAACAAATCTTATTGATTTCTTTAATAATGCAGTTTCTGACAGTAAAAATCCTGGTTATCTCTGGAAACACCTAAAAAGCATTACACTATGTGTAAACAGAAATCCAGTACCAATGAAGTTGATATATAACAATAAAACTACCACAGACACATTGGAAATACTAGAAGATCTAAATCAACATTTTGTAAATATATCAAAATCATTCCCCAAAACAAATTCAAATACACTAGCATTTGATACTCTTGAGAAACTAGTCCAGCAGAGATTACCTATATAGCCCCCTCGGTAGCATACATTATTAATATGAGTATTGATACATGTACCTTTCCACAGAAGCTGAGGACAGCAAGAGTAATGTCATGTCACAAAGGTGGATGTAAAGACGACCCTAATAATTACAGACCTATATCTATTTTACCCACAATTTCTAAAATATTTGAAGAACATGTCTCAAAACAATTAAAAGATTATCTTTACAAATATGAACTACTACACAATGCTCAGTCAGGATTTAGAGACAAACACTCATGTCAGGCAGCACTAACATCTCTAATAGACCAGTGGTTAGAACAACTTGATAAAGGAAACATAATTGGTTCTGTATTTTTAGATTTGAGCAAAGCATTTGACTTGGTGGATCATCAAATCTTGCTACAAAAACTTCATGTATATCGACTGTCACCGAATACAGTTGAATGGTTTAAGTCGTACTTAAACAACAGAAAACAGCTTATACAAATTAACAATATTAGCTACAAAGAATTGGGTATAGTATCTGGTGTGCCTCAAGGCTCTATTCTTGGGCCTATTTTATTTCTTATGTTTATAAATGATCTTCCTTTATCTACTCAAAATGTCAATGTAGATATGTATGCAGATGACACGACATTACACACATCTGGCAGACATTTGTCTGTAATACAGACTATGTTACAAACAAACTTAGATGCTGTAAATTCTTGGTGCATCAATAATAATATGTCTATAAACCCATCTAAAACTACATGTATGTTAATTGGTACACAGCAAAAATTGGGCCAAACTGGTCAGTTGCAACTAAATATCAATAATAACCCTATATCACCTGCTCATTGTCAAAAACATTTAGGTCTCTGTGTTGATCAAAATCTTAGTTGGAACACACAAGTTGATCACATTTGTTCACAAGTTTCATCTAAACTGGCTCTTTTGCGACGAATTAGCAAATTTCTCACCCCATAATCAAAATATCTATTCTATAATGCATATATTCTTCCCATATTTGATTATCTGTCAGTAACATGGTGTCACTGCAATAAAACATACGTTGACAGATTAATAAAGTTACAAAAAAAGATAGGCTAGGCTAATCCTTGATAAACCACTGCTAACTCTTTCAGCAGATCTCTTTGCCTTTTGATTGTAGGTGCACATACCATACGGGTACATTAGTATATAAGGCGTTGAACAATCTGACACCTGCATATATAAGTGATTATTTCATACCATCATCAGGCTCAAATAAATATAACCTGAGATCAGCAACACATAATAACCTTGTATTGCCAAGACCCAACACTGAATTGTATAAACACTCCTTCAGATATTCCGGTGTTGAAACATGGAATACAATACCAGATTCTATTTAAAAAAGTGTATCCTTACCTTCATTTAAAAGACAATATAAAAAATTCATAACAACACTGGCTCTTGGTAATGTTCAGTAAAATCTTTACTCAGGAGACATTGATACGTTTAAATTATATTTGTTTATGATTATATCAAGTTGTGATAACATTTGTTTGTATATGTAAACAAAATTGTATTAATTATGTATGCATCATGGGTATTTACCTTATAGTTTCGATGCATTTAATGAAGAATAATTACGTTGTGTTTTGTTATTACATTATTCATTTCATTATATGTTGAGTAATAATGTTTAATACTTAATAGACAGAAGGTCACAAGGAAGATTAGTGTACTACTATTTGTGTAACCTTCTTTAAATAAAGATTATTATTATTATTATTATTATTATTATTATTATTATTATTATTCAGTTTCCTGCGTTCTGCCAGTTTGCTTTTTTATGGAATACTCTTCAAGAGGGGTGAAAGCCTCCAAAGTATGTGACATAATTATCTCTAGTGATATCTTTAAACAAACAAATACTACTAGAAATATATAAATATGACGTAATCACGTATGCTTTTATATCGTAACATGTTATGACGTTGTTAGATTAAGTCATATCCTTTCACCCTCAGAGAATATTCCATAAAAAGTCAAAATGGCATCCGGCACAAAATTACATGTTTTTCTCAGCGAAGTCGATATAGCTGACATGGTTATCATCTAGTATGTGGAGTCTGTGTTATTGTAATGGGTTTTTTTCAAGATTTCTGTCTGGACAAAATGTGGGTAAAATCTAACGAAAAATGAAAGTAGGAGAGCAATTCATCGTAGTTGTTAACATTTTGGTTCGGACTTTAGGTTTTACGTTAATGGCTTCGAAAATATTGGCCCTGGATCCGTCCCTGATAAAAAAAACAAAAAACCTAACAAACCTCAAACAGATAGTGAAAGTGCGTCAAATGAGCATGACGTCACAACCTGTGACGTGATATTCATTTTATAGTTGCGCTTATTTTGAAGTATCGATTTGGTATACTGATTATATATCGGCGGGATTCAAAATTTCGATGCTCAGTCTCACATATCGGAAAAGCGGCGGTCTTAACCCCTTGACCAACTAGACGTTCACCGCACCTGGCAAAAAAATAGATAGTGACGTCATGGTCAAACTAATATGAAAGGAGACTCAGTTAGTAATGACGTCACAAGCCAGATGTTGGGGTTACAATATCGAGGGTCCTTAAATACATAGCCTAATCATAATGGTAAGTAATATATATGTTCGATCTTCGTCGGAAAGGTTTGCAATTTGTATTACTCGATTTTAAAATCTTGGATCAAACTATTTTATTCGAAAGTTTTCTTTGTTATACAAGTTACAAATAAACGGTAAAAAGGGACCGTTCAACAATTACGTAACGCAAAATCTAAGGTAGGCCAATATTACCAAAATAAAACAAAAAAACCAACACAAAATCCAGTAATGGTTAAATTGTATTATAGTGACAGGAATATGGGGAGGGTTGTTGACGAGCGTTACGGATTTTTTTAAGGAGGAAGCTGTGGTCTAAGTGTTGCAAAAAGTTATATAATAGGGTTGGTGATTAAATATTAATATTAATCCGTATATACATTATGTAATAATTGAACGGCCCCTGGAACAACACTATATACCCCGTAACAGCCTTCATTTTAAAGGTGTCGTATCATACAATTTTGAAGTGCCATATTTCTCTATTTTTACAATTATTTGTAATGAATAATTACAAATTAATGGATCCCACACATAAACTATTGTCCGAACCAAATTGTTAACAACTACAAAAAATTACTCGCCTGCCTTTAATTGCCGTTAGATTTCCTCCAAAGTTTATCCAGACACAAATCGCAAAAAAACCACTACAAATATACAGATTCCACACACGAGACTGCAACGATGTCGCCGATATTGTCTTTGCTGAGATTGCATAGGGAAAAATACATGCAGTTTTCTGCCGTCTGCCATGTTGTTTGTTTATGGAATACTCTTCAAGAGGGGTGAAAGCCTCCAAAGTATATGACACAATTAATATGAAATCGATGATCTCTAGTGGTATCATTAAAATAATAATAATAATAATAATAACAAAAAAAATAATAATATGACGTCATCACGTTTGCTTTTATATCATAACATGTTATGACGTTGTTAGATTAAGTCCTATCCTTTCACCCCTCTTGAAGAATATTCCATAAAAAGTCAAAATGGCAGCTGATACAAAATTACATGCTTTTTTCCCTATGCGCTCTCAGCGAAGTCGATATAGATGACATGGTTAGCATCTGGTATGTGGAATCTGTGTCATTGTAATGGTTTTTTCAAGATTTGTGTCTGGACAAACTTTGGAGGAAATCTAACGGCAATTAAAGGTAGGAGAGTAATTTTTCGTAGTTGTTAACAATTTGGTTCGGACAATAGGCATAAATAACAGTAATATGATTGCATTCCGTGTAAACAAAGTCGCCATTGGTAGGACTAAGGTCGATGACAGCCACTCTTCGCACCCTTGTTTTGGCTTTGTACAAAAAAACAAACAAAAAAACACACACACAAAAATAACACAAAAAATAACAACATATCCAATGGTAATTTTTTGATATGATATATTTGACGAATGGTACTTTTTTTATCTTTTTTTTTATCTTTTAAAACTTAAATTAAATATGTCTAAAATTATTTTAAGAAAAATAAAAACATGGCGTTGTCTGTTCAATGTAGAACATGGAACAGTTTTGACAGGGGTGTTAACCTGATCTGAATACATCCAGTCCGGTCAGTCATAATAAATAATTTTGTTGTAATTGTTTTTTATCTAGGCTTATAGTTGAAGACAGAATGTTTATATTTCAAAGAAAAATTTACTAGTTTACGGGAAGCTACGGAAGCCCGTTGGTGCCAGAGATGAACATATTTTCTAAAATAATTATCTGGCGGCCGCTACTTAATTATCTGGCGGCCGCCACTTAATTATCCGTAGGAAGCTGCCATTAGCCTATGTAACTTGAGTGCGAACGTTTAAAAGTATTTTAGAAATAACAAAAATGTTCCATTTTTATTTGAAAACTTGTAGTAGGTCTTATTATGGAAATGTATCACATGAAAGTAGGGGCGCCGTTGGAAGATGTCAGCAACTGGGATGATGTGTGTGTGTGTGTGTGTGTGTGTGTGTGTGTGTGCGTGCGTGCGTGCATACGCGCGCCTCTCGATTGGTGGCGGTAACGCACATTTTGGCCACCTTGGCTTCAAACGTGCTACGACACTGCCACCCTCAGTCATCCACTTCCTCGTCTTACGACGCCTATGGGTTCGAATTTAGTAACGTAAGAAAACATTTGTTTTTATCTTGTAGAAAGAATGTATAAGTATTCACATTGGTCAAGCCGGAGTGCAAATCGGTAACTCTTGCTGGGAGCTATACTGTTTGGAACACGGAATCAAGCGAAATGGTCAGGTGTCGTCAAAGAGACCCATTGCACCCGACGACGACTCCTTCAGTACTTTCTTCAGTGAGACCGGGTCGGGAAGGTACGTTCCCCGATGTGTCTTTGTCGATCTGGAACCAACTGTTGTCGGTATGTAGCACCACAGTCATGTACCAATTGGCTGGATCCAATCAAATGCTTCCTTACAATGAACAACAGTACGAGCCAATGAAATAATTTGTTATAGTCACAATCGTAAGTATCATGCATATTAAAAACAACAAGCGCAGCATTCCGAGGTGCACGTAAAACCCTATGACCTGACCTGACCATTCCGAGATAGAAATCGATTGTTTTCGTTTCCTTTTAATGCCATACTACCTTCCATATGAATAGATTGGGTCGTGGTTTATAAGGCTAAACATAAACGTTTGTTAACTTAGATAATTAATGTTTGGTCTAACAAGTAATGGTGACAAAGGCTACGGGTTTGAATACTTAAACATTAATTTATATTGAAGTAATTGACGTCATGCAAATTCAAATCTGATTGGATCCATCCATTTGGTATGAGAATGCCTCTGTACCATTACTAACTAGTAATGATAACTGTATAAAATGCCCATCAGAAATAACCATTTGAAGTCGCGTTGGATGGATATACATGCATAATATGTATAGTCGTATATATTATTTTGTAAAGTCGTGGAGATAAAATCGCATTTTTAAAGATAAATTTTGATAGGTTTAAGTGTGTGTGCGTGTGTGTGTGGAAACGTAAGGGGAATTTGATTACATTTTCAGGTTGGGGAAGGTAGCCCTTACACCATACTTGATCCCCGACGTTCTCTGGATAGGGAGAGAGAGAGAGAGAGAGAGAGAGAGAGAGAGAGAGAGAGAGAGAGAGAGAGAGAGAGAGAGAGAGAGAGAGAGAGAGAGAGAGAGAGAGAGAGAGAGAGAGAGAGAGAGAGAGAGAGCGAGAGAGAGAGAGAGAGAGAGAGAGAGAGAGAGAGTGTGTGTGTGTGTGTGTGTGTGTGTATAAAACTAAACGACAACAAAATCCGTTAGTCAAATGATAGTTTCAATATCTATGGTAGTTATATATTTTTAAAATAATTTAGTTGTGAAATTACAATTAAAGTATTAATTTGTTCCACTGACACACACACCACACACACACACACACACACACACACACACACACACACACACACACACACACAAAGAAGAAGAAGAAGAGAAAAAGGACCATCCCTTGTCCAGAAACACTCAATTTTCTAGTCGTGGGCGGTTTCCTCTGTCTTTCATGCCTATGATATGTAATTGAAATAAAACATGTACTAGTATATTTTTTTAATATACATAAACGAGTGCAGTGTACTGTATTAAAGCACTGTTTTGTTCCAGATCAGGTCCGAACTGGCTGCTACCGCCACCTTTACCACCCTGAGCAGTTGATCTCCGGCAAAGAAGATGCTGCCAACAACTATGCCCGTGGTCGCTACACCATCGGTAAGGAAATCGCCGACCTCGTTCTCGACAGAATCCGCAAACTGGCCGACCTGTGCAGTAGCCTCCAGGGCTTCCTCATCTTCCACAGTTTTGGCGGCGGTACGGGCTCGGGATTTTCCTCTCTGCTCATGGAGCATCTGGCGAACGACTACGGAAAGAAGTCAAAGCTGGAATTCGCCATCTATCCATCTCCGAAGATGTCCTCGGCGGTCGTCGAGCCGTACAACTCCATTCTGACGACCCACGCCACGATTGAGAATTCCGACTGTGCCTTCCTTGTCGACAACGAGGCCATCTACGACCTGTGCCGAACGAAACTGGGCGTGAAGAGTCCGAGTTACGGCAACCTGAACCGACTTATTGGTCAGATAGTTAGCGCCATTACAGCGTCTCTTCGCTTTGATGGCGCTCTCAATGTAGACTTGACAGAGTTCCAGACCAACTTGGTACCGTATCCCAGAATCCACTTCCCTCTGGCGACCTACGCCCCGGTGCTTTCTAAAGACATATCGGACAAAAAGCAACTGTCTGTAGCCTCCATTACAACCCAGGCGTTTGAAAAGACTTACCAGATGGTAAAATGTGACCCGGGCCGTGGCAAATACATGGCCTGTTGCATGCTGTACCGCGGCGACGTCGCGCCCAAGGAAGTTAACAAGATCATTTCTTTCATCAAGATGAGCAAGTCGTTCCACTTCGTCGACTGGTGTCCGACGGGCTTCAAGATCGGCATCAATTACCAGCCGCCGCGCGTCGTGCCGAAGGGCGACCTGAGGAAGGTCCCGCGCGCCCTCTGCATGCTGAGCAACACGACGGCCATCGTGGAAGCCTGGGCTCGACTGAACCACAAGTTCGACCTCATGTGGTCCAAGCGCTCCTTCGTCCACTGGTACGTGGGCGAGGGCATGGAGGAGGACGAGTTCTTCGAGGCACGCGAGGACCTGGCCGCCCTGGAGAAGGACTACCAGGAGGTGAGTGTTGACTCTGTCGTTCCAGCTGCTGATGACAGCAACAACAAGAAGAAGAAGAAGGATACGATCCCGGCATGAGACTTCGGACGAGAGGACCGCTGATAGTAGCTGCTGTAGGTTTAGCTCAACCACAAGACGAGTATTAGAATGGACCCCATTTTTTGACTTTTGTGATATTTATATATTTTATTTTTTTAAATTTTTTTTATTCTATTATACGTATATTTTACCGGATATTATTTATAACAATAAAGTATTTAATTTACTTGGCTTGTTGTGAACGTGAGTTTGGTTCGTTGTACATATATTTATTTCTAATTTATTAGGTGTGAGGTTGGCGTAAACGAATTTGGAACGTGAGAGGTTGTCTTGTACATATATTTCTAATTTGGTAGGTGTGAGATTAGGGTGTACGAACGTGGAATGAGAAAAGCTGGCTTATTGTGTATATATACTGATGGAAAGAAATAAAGGATCACACAGATAGAAACAAGAAATAATGACTGCATCAAAAATCAATTCATATTGTCAGACGTTGACTGGGAACATATAGGCAGCACATTCAACACTACAGACATTCAATCCCACATTACAACTTGGTATGAAATACAGCCATTACTACGCTAGTATTGAATTAAATTTGGTCTACAATTCGATGTGTTCCCTTATTTCTTTCCATCAGTATATTTTTAAATTAGTAGGTGAGAGGTTGGCGTGTACGAACTTAGAACGTAAGAGGTTGGCGTGTACGAACTTAGAACGTGAGAGGTTGGCGTGTACGAACTTAGAACGTGAGAGGTCGGCGTTTACGAACTTAGAACGTGAGAGGTCGGCGTGTACGAACTTAGAACGTGAGAGGTCGGCGTGTACGAACTTAGAACGTGAGAGGTTGGCGTGTACGAACTTAGAACGTGAGAGGTTGGCGTGTACGAACTTAGAACGAGAGGTTGACGTGTACGAACTTAGAACGTGAGAGGTTGGCGTGTACGAACTTAGAACATGAGTTTGGCGTGTACGAACTTTGAATGTGAGTGGTTGGTTTGAACATATATTTCTAATTTCGTAGGTGTGAGATTAGGGTGTACGTGGAACGAGAAAAGCTGGCCTGTTGTACATATACTCTTCAAAAAAAGAAACGCAAAAGGGTACAAATGGGTTATAACTCCGATTTTATGTTTCCTACCGGTTCATGCTTTGTGAATATAAGGTCATTGCATGTCCCAAACACATTCCCACGGTTACATTCGATAAAACGCAGCTACTGTACAATAAAGTTCCAAAATGTGAATATTCGCAAAAACGCAGCCACGTGCAAACCATGTCACCACTGCACGTGCGTTGTCTGCATGTGCAACATGAACACCGACAGTATAAAAGTGCAGGGTGTTCGCTTGCCTGGCCTCTGTATCTGGCCGACAGTTGACAATCCAGGACATGCCAAGTCTCAGTGAACCGCAGAGAAACAATGCCATCGGCCGACTAGACGCAGGCGAATCCAGAACGGCCGTTGCCAGGGCATTCCATGTGTCTCCAAGCACCATCTCCAGACTGTGGGACCGTTACCAGCAACATGGATCAACACGTGACCTCCCTAGATCCGGTCGACCACGGGTCACTACCCCCGGGCAGGACCGCTACATCCGGGTACGCCACCTTCGGGAACGACTGACTACTGCCACCTCCACAGCCGCAGCAATACCAGGTTTGCGCAGGATATCCGACCAGACCGTACGGAACCGCCTACGTGAGGTAGGAATTCGTGCCAGACGTCCAGTTCGAGGTGTCATCTTAACACCACAACACCGTCGACTCCGACTGCAGTGGTGCCAGATTCATCGACAATGGCCTCAACTGCGATGGAGACAGGTGTGGTTCAGTGACGAGTCCCGATTTCTGCTCCGACGTCATGATGGAAGATGTCGCGTGTATAGGCGTCGTGGTGAACGTTATGCGGCAAACTGCGTGCAGGAAGTGGACAGATTCGGCGGGGGTAGTGTCATGGTGTGGGCAGCCATCTCACACACTGGCAGAACTGACCTGGTCCACGTGCAGGGCAACCTGAATGCACAGGGCTACATTGACCAGATCCTCCGGCCACACATCGTTCCAGTTATGGCCAACGCCAACGCAGTGTTCCAACATGACAACGCCAGGCCTCACACAGCACGTCTCACAACGGCTTTCCTACAGAACAACAACATTAATGTCCTTCCTTGGCCATCGATATCACCGGATTTGAACCCAATTGAGCATCTATGGGACGAGTTGGACCTACGCCTCCGACAGCGACAACCACAGCCCCAGACCCTGCCCGAGCTGGCAGCAGCCTTGCGGGCCGAGTGGGCCACCATCCCCCGGGACGTCATCCGTACTCTGGTTGCTTCAATGGGCAGGCGGTGCCAGGCAGTTGTCAACACACGCGGAGGCCACACCCGGTATTGACTCCAGATGACCTTGACCTTGGTGGTGTGTCCTATCACTTACTCACAATGGACTAGAGTGAATTGTGAACAATCCTGCAACATTTGGTAATTATCGGACTCACCATTCAATAATTAAATCAATTCTCCAAATGTTACGACAATGTGGTTTTGCGTTTCTTCTTTTGAAGAGTATATATTTCTAATTTCGTAGGTGTGAGATTGGCGTGTACGAGGTTGGCGTGTACGAACTTAGAAGGTTAGGGGGTTTGCTTGTTTAACCCCTACCAGTCTAACCTGAGGGGACTATAGGTGTCATCCCCGTCCGTATGTTTTGTCTGTCTGTTTGTCCGTCCGTCTATCCCACAAATAGTTTTCCAGATTTTTTGTTTCCCAGAATACCTTGAGAATTTGAGTTTGACTTTTATGGCGATTTACTCATTATTCATAGAGTTATGGCCCTTGAATTTATGAGATACGAAAAATTGTTGGGCCCTACAGTGGACATGTATTGCTTTAGCAGTAGGCTACTCTCAGAATTCTTGTTGTAATAATATTTCTAATTTAGAAGATGTGACGTTGGCA
Organism: Gigantopelta aegis; assembly: GCF_016097555.1. NCBI lineage: Eukaryota > Metazoa > Mollusca > Gastropoda > Neomphalida > Peltospiridae > Gigantopelta > Gigantopelta aegis. The sequence continues at coordinate 33,972,512 of NC_054700.1, forward strand.
TGTACAAACTTGGAACGTGAAAAGCTGGCTTTTTGTACATGCATTTTTAATTTAGAAGGTGTGATGTTGGCGTGTACAGACGTGGAACGTGATTGGTTGGCTTGTACACATATTTCTAATTTAGCCGTGATGTTGGCTGCTATACAGCTGGCTTGAACAATTATTTCAAACTCAGAGTTGGAGAATGGTTTGTTATACATATATCTAAAACTCGAAAGGTGAGCGGGTGGTACGTGTGGTGGAAGGGGACGCTAAAGGTGAGTGAGTGAGTGAATCGGTGCATAGGCGTACGGACTCCTGTTTTTGTATGGGGCGGACGGGGGGGGGGGGGGGGGGGCGGGGGCAGGCTGGCTTTTGCCCGAATTAAGCGAAAATGCTCGAATCTGGATAACAACATTTATACACATTAGCATTACTACCAAACAATTACATAGGGTTGTAAACGAATCACTACGCATTTTACACGGATTACAACTAATTTTGAGGATAGAATTATGGAAATACATGGTAAAAAGGTCTCAGGTTAGCATATTTTTCCTAATATCTCTATAAGTTTTGCCCGAATGTGAGGTTTTGCTCCAGCACTTGGGGGTCATTTGCCCCGCCCCCTGTCTCGTACGCTTATGAATGAGTAAGCCTTTTATCCATAAATTATATTTCTAAGGATATTAGTAATTGGTTAATTATATTCCTTTTAAAATCATTGGTTAAGCATGGAACTAAATTCGCACTGAGATGTTTTTTCTCTCTGTGTTTTTATACTAATAATTTATTTTTAATTTGGGAGTTTCTATAATGCCAATGTAACAAACAAAAACCTTACACGAGTGCATTGAGGGAAAAAAAAGATTGTTTTGTTAAACGACACCACTTGAGCACATTGATTTATTAATCATCGGCTATTGGATGTCAAACATATGATAATTTTGACAGTCATAGAGAGGAAACCCGCTATATTTTTTCATTAGTAGTAATGGATATTTTATATGCACCATCCCACAGATAGGATAGCACGTACTACGACCGTTGATATACCAGTCGTGGTGCACTGGCTGGGACGAGAAATAGCCCGACAGAGATCGACCTCTGACCGACCGCGCATCAAGCATTAAACCATATTTATTTTTACGTACACATCTTCACTACTAAAACGCAATTTTAAATACATTGTAACTAAAGAAAAACGTGACTTTTAACACATTTAATTACTATTTACCATGGGCGGATCCAAGGGGGGGGGGGGACCAGGGGGACGCGTCCCCCCCCCAAAAATTGTTCAAGTGCCCTCAAAATGTCCAAGTGCCCTTTTTGTTTGTAGAATTTTTTTTTTTTAAGTAAACAATAATTATATTGTAGATAAATGAAATCAAGATTTTCGTGTACATGCGCAAGCTTGCAGATATGTGTCTGTGTTATTGAGTCTCAATGGGGCCCCATTGAGGTTCTAACGCGAGTGACGCCAATTTACTTCATTATTGCTAGTATATTATGACGTAGAACTGTAGGAATTCATATTAATTGTAAATATCAAAACTTGTAGTAAGGTGCCCTTTTGACGAGTCAATGTGCCCTTCTTTTTTGGTCCCCCCCCCCCCCTAAAAATATTTCCTGGATCCGCCCATGTTTACATTACAATTGTATACAGGATCTAAAAGTCATTACACCTTTATCAGTTTTGCACAGATAGTAATGCTGGATGAGTAAATTAATATAAGATAATAAAAATGTACTGTAACCGATGAAACTGTTTTACAGTCAGAGCTTGAAATACCCCATACATAGTAAAAAGTAAAGTTTGTTTTATTTAACGACACCGCTAGAGCACATTGATTTTTTATCTTATCATCGGCTATTGGACGTCAAACATATGGTCATTCTGACACTGTTTTTAGAGGAAACCCGCTGTCGCCACATAGGCTACTCTTTTTACGACAGGCAGCAAAGGATCTTTTATTTGCGCTTCCCACAGGCAGGATAGCATAAACCATGGCCTTTGTTGAACCAGTTATGGATCACTGGTCGGTGCAAGTGGTTTACACCTACCCATTGAGCCTTGCGGAGCACTCACTCAGGGTTTGGAGTCGGTATCTCGATTAAAAATCCCATGCCTCGACTGGGATCCGAACCCAGTACCTACCAGCCTGTAGACCGATGGCCTGCCACGACGCCACCAAGGCCGGTACCCCCATACATAGATACAAATTCATTACAATTCCATTATAAATCGTTTGAGCACTTTTGTTTTAAAAACAGCTTCATGGGAGTGATCAACGATGTTCTTTAAAACACAAACTGTACAAATAACATCATTTTCCATTTTTAAAAAAATTCCACTGTGGATGGGACTGGGGTCGGGGTGGAAAATTGGGGGGGGGGGGGGGGATCATTCTCACATATCTGTATGTACTGATACTAATGTCATAAAATGACCTGCCTGTCAAACACATTATACTAAGATATGTGATATTTTATTGAATACGAAGACAAAAATTTAATGAGTCCTGTGATGCCGTCCATTTTAGAACGAACGTGGAAGTAAACCAATTTCCTTAAATCATACAATTTTTTGCCAAAACTGTTTTCTTTTTTTCCTCTACGTTGACACAAACAAAAATTATATATTATGAGAAAACATGTTTTTCAGCGTTAAAGGGACACACCCTAGGTTACGTTTATTTGTTAACCATTACGGTGTTGTTTTTCGCTATTAAACCCCATTTTTCACAAATAAAATTGCACTTTACTTACATTTTATTATTTAGAATACACATTTCCATTCACCTGAAGTGCTTTTTGGTAATCTTGATGTTTGTAAAACCACGAAATGCATTTTTTGCATTTTTTCACAAAACGTGTTGTCGAGAAAAAACCGTTAAGCAAGCGATGTCCAATCTATTTTTAATGTCACAGACGTTGGTATATCACGTGACCGTTATCATTTTGGTTCGGTTTGTTTTCTCGTGCACGGTTCGCGAAATCAACATCCGATTTGTTGTTGTTCATTTGTGAGATTTTTCTTCACAGTTCGTGAACATTTTCAGTAACAATAAAGTTCAGACAAGTAAGTGTCTCAATACAAAACGTTACAAACCCTTAAAACCAATAATTTTGCTAAGTCTTACGATATCTGGAGAGGGGATACAACCAGGACAGAACAGTTGGAACATGTCCAGGAGAGGTGAAACGAACGCACCCCAAGTCTGTGAAATTTGTCGTGACGTAGGCATTGTTGTGCTTCTACCGGTGACATCAGAATACTAACTTTCAAAATTATTTCAAGCAATTGGGACATGGGGATTCCCATGGTATTTATCGATATAAAACCTGCTTTTTCACTCCATTTGATAAAAACGTGATCTAAGTGTGTTACAGGTTTGTAGATTAACCAAATTATAATTTATTTTCGCTGGAACTAGGGTGTGCGGCTTTAAACCTATCCTTAGTGACGTCACGCCACTGTCGTTCTGCCATTTATCTCTTGGAGTAGGATCCACAAGGGAGCTAACTGTATATTGCTACTTTAGTACAGTAACCAGTTATTTTACCTAGGTCTCACTACACAGATGTCATCTGCCATTGAAACCCATGTTAAATTGCCCAACTTCAAATGAAGATTGCCAATAGAACGGGTTCTCGTTGGCACTAACAACATACACCATTGCGAACATACATTATATAAGCATTTATTTTCACTCCAAAACTGAGAACATTTCCGTCTCAGTTTTTTTGCTAGATAACCGCATCTGGCTGTAATACCGGTCCGAACAGGTGGTTCATTAGAGTTGAAAATGGGCAGAATTTAGAAAATAGCAATTAGTAAAAAAGTTAATAGAATTTAAAAAAAAGAAAAAAAAGGTTACAAGCCAAAAATAAAAAGAATTGACTGCTCGGTCGAATATTTATATAATTTGGAGCATTTTAGAAGGACAGTCCAAAAATAAATAAGAGAAAGAAGAGAGGATCGGACTATTTAATAATATTAAAAAAAGAAAGTAATTTCGACATAAACTTTTGAATGTAGGTCTAAATTTTTAAAGTCCGATCTATAAGTCCACGTGAGTGGCCTCGTTAAGGCCGTTAGAGTGCACAGCTTGTAGGTGCTGTGCTGAAATACAGATCTTGAGAAGCCGGATCCGTCTGAACGAGAGAGAGAATCCGACTAGAGTATAGTCCAGTCGTCATGGGTTGGTATAGTGGTGCGGACGGGCCCGACTCCGGAGGTTACGAGATGGTATCACAATAAAACAAAGTAAAGTCTAGAAAAGAGTAGTAGGGGCCGACCCCGCTTCCTATTTCTTCTTAGAGCGGGGCGTTCAATCTTCCAGTGCTGCTAGGACAGGCTCGGACATGTAGAAACTAAACGCGAACAAGCGTGGCGTTCTGCAGAATGGCCGTCATACGAGTCACGAAAAAAACAAGTCAACATAGTCAGACGAAGAAATGACGTGGAGGCAAGGAATCTCGCTAAACAAGAATCCAACCTGGTGGTGCAGGCTGTTGAAACGAGAAGCGTTCCAGCGTTCAATCAGTCCCAATGGCCGCATACATCCTAGTAGAAAACTTCACTTCGCTGTCAAAAACAACAAAAGTGAAGGATCCCCAAGTCGAGCCGCGAAAGCACGTGCAGTGTGCACAAACACGTCTTACCGTGACGAGCTCCAGACTGGGAATGAATGAATTTTATATAGAATTTTATATTGCAATTAGTTTTCGGCATACTTCGTAATTCATCCGAATCATTTCGTATACCCTCGGCATAATCCCGAATGTTTTCAAATTCTTTTCAAATCACTGGCATGATTCCCAAGTAAGGTTTTGATTGGTCGAATGAAAGGTCAACTGGACATGAACTCCAACGGGTTGCTGTTAGATCCACATGTAATAGTGGAGCTAATTTTAATTAGATTGCCGTGGTATGTAATGTTGTTTCTATAGCAAACTGCATATGTAACAGATATGTCTCAATTGCAATAAAATGTATTGGCTTTCCTCTAAAGACTACGTGTTATAATTAACTAATGTCTGACATCCAAATTAATGAATCGATATACCCAAGTGGTGTCATTGACCCTCCCCCGTCCCCCTTCGCCCCCCCCCCCCAAAAAAAAAAAAAAAAAAACAACAAAACGTTTCATATTCTTGAAATATCCGCAGTGTTGAATATTAAAATGCTTTATATTCGTGTTACTCACTGTTCTAGCCCGGATTTTATTATATTTTTTTTTTTTTTTTTTTTTTTTTTTATTATTATTATTATTATTATTTTTTTTTTTTTGTTGGGGGGGGGGGAGGCAACCCAAACTATGTATGTATGCATACATGCATGCATTGATGTATGTATGCATGTATGTATGCATGTATGTATGCATGTATGTATGTATGCATGTATGTATGTATGTACATGTATGTATGTATGTATGTATGTATTTATGTATGTATCTGTGATTTTATAAAATTTAAGTCACAGAAAAAGGTTTCATTGTCCCCGTGTGCCCCCCCCCCCCCCCCTCTCTCTCTCTCTCTCTCTCTCTCTCTATCTCTCTCTCTACGCCACTGGTGTCACTTGATTAATAACGTACAATAATAACTATAACCTTATTGTTAAGCCCGGTGATTGTCTTGTGTTGAACATTCTTCAATATCACATTTCTACCATCTTGGATTTTAAAGTGATCCCCGTTGTTGGACCCATTGACCTTTTCTTGTTCCAGCCAGTGCACCGCGACTGGTATATCGAAGACCGTGGCATGCGCTGTCCTGTCTGCTGGAAAGTGCACATAAAAGATCCCTTGCTGCATTAGGAAAAATGTAACGGGTTTCCTCTGGTGACTACGTGTCAAAATTACCAAAATGTTTGACATCCAATGGCCGATGATTAATTAATCAATGTGCTCCAGACTTCTTCTTCTTCTTAAAAATGCCGCTATAATTATACTTTTGATAATTGTACATAGTGGTCGTCAAGGCCAACTGTAACCCGATGAACAATAAATGACGTCACTTGTATATAAACAGCCTATTTTGACAGCACAAACGTTGGAGTGTTTTCATCATCGAGTTTCCTAAAATTACAGACACTGATAATGGTAAGTGATTAGAGTAAATATATGGGAGTTTTTTTCTTCTTTCTTTTTCAACAGTGTTTATTCGTTTTAAGGTTTTTAAATTATAATTTGATAGGTCAAAGACAAACTTAATGCATTATAATGGTCGTCAGGATGAACAGTAACCCCCGAAAACAACGAATGACGTCATAGTCAATAGTATAATATATACATATTTTGACGTCGCGTCGCAGTTTGCTGTAAATCACTTTACAATAAGTGCCAATCTAATTAAAATTAGCTCCACTATTACATGTGGATCTAACACAAGCCAGTTGAAGCTCATGTCCACCAATCAAAACCTTACTTGCAGAATCCTGCCAGTGATTTAAAAATAATTGGAAAACATTCCGAATTATCCTGAGGGTATACATGTTTCGTGTGAATTACGAATGCCTTAAAACATGTTTTATTTTATAAAATAAATAATTTGTAATGTAAAACTGAAGACTGATTTAATTTAGTTTTTTTATAAATAAATAAATAATTTTTAATGTAAAATTGAAGACTGATAACCCACTCCGTACGTATTGGTATGGTTCGCTGTACTGCGGCCACTAAAATAGACTCGCCCGATATTTTTAGAATTTGTATGCTCCCAAATAACGTTATAAAAGGCGAAGTGTGATTGGTCAATATTTAAATTATTATTTACAGACGAAATGTTACCTGGACATTGGGGACTACGCAGTGTTGTTAGTTTTAAATCACTGGCAGGATTACCAGCCTCGGTGGCGTCGTGGCAGGCCATCGGTCTACAGGCTGGTAGGTAGGGCCTACTGGATTCGGATCCCAGTCGAGGCATGGGATTTTTAATCCAGATTCCGACTCCAAACCCTGAGTGAGTGCTCCGCAAGGCTCAATGGGTAGGTGTAAACCACTTACACCGACCAGTGATCCGTAACTGGTTCAACAAAGGCCATGGTTTGTGCTATCCTGCCTGTGGGAAGCGCAAATAAAAGATCCCTTGCTGCCTGTCGTAAAAGAGTAGCCTATGTGGCGACAGCGGGTTTCCTTTAAAAAAATCTGTGTGGTCCTTAACCATATGTCTGACGCCATATAACCGTAAATAAAATGTGTTGAGTGCGTCGTTAAATAAAACACTTCTTTCTTTCTCCTTTTCCCCCGGCTTCCCCCCCCCCCCCATTTCTTTTCTTATAAGTATGTACAGTAGTAGACAATCTAATTAAAATTAGCTCTACCGGTTAAGTAATAGTAATTATACACAGGCCCGTACGCAGGGGGTGGGGGGAGGGGGGGGGGCGAGGGTGCGTATGTCCGTCCGTGGATGTGTAAAAAAAATAAAAAAATAGTCCGACGATGTCAATTGAGGCAAAGAAACATTTCAAATTTACTTCCCAGAATTCAGGAAAATGCATCTCCTGCATTCTAGATTTTAAAAATGTGTGTGTGTGTGGGGGGGGGGGGGGGGGGCATACCCCCGGACCTCCCTAACAACTCCGGCCCTTAAAAGATGATAAGATTAAAAATGTTCAAAATCGTAAGCACTTGGGTCTTACGTTTCAGAGTAATGGACTATGGCATTGTCACATTGAAACTATCTAAAAAAAAAGTCAATCTCATGATAAATTGTCTTCGAAGTCTAAAATACCGTTTGAGTAGGAAAACACTTGAAATGCTATACAAAACATTTATTTTACTTATATTTGATTATTGTGATTACATATGAGACAACTGCCCTAAAGTTCAAGCAAATTTATTGGAACACCTTCATTTGGATGCAGTTAGGGGTACTAAAGTACTGTCGGAAATAGAATAAAAATGATTTTCATCGATTATTTCTTACATATTAAACAGACAAGTAAATTTTATATAAATATCTATTTAATGATCGTCTACCTAATTTAGCATTTACTTGTTTTGGCTCTGATTGATGTACAAGATGTACTCTTGAAATGTGTCAATTTCATTGCTGTTACAATAGGTGAGGGACTGTTTCTGATGGCAGTTTACCCCTATTACTCTCCAAAACAAATGTGTGTATACATTTATAAGTAACTTTTGAGCAAAACTGTCAAAAAACATTTTGAGTTTGTGATCTATTATACTGGTATTAAAGGTGCTATCTCAAAGTTGCATAATGACAGCTATTGCAAATCATGTTTTTATTAATTTTTGCTTTAACATTTAAAAACTACACCTTCAATTATAGGCCCATAAATGATTATAGGAAATAATTTTATCTACTAGTTAAAAATATTTTTTATTGGAGAATCTTTATCACACACAGATGCTCACATATAACTATGATATAGCACCTTTAAGTGGTTGCAAGATTGTGTAAATTTCTAATGTACTTATATTGAATTTATATTCACTAAATATGCTGGTCATAATTAATAATTTATGCTGCAATTCAAAATAATCAGTCATCTTGCAATTTTAAATTAAAAGTTTGTTTAAGGGTAAATGAAATTGACACATATCGTCAAAATGTGTTATAGTCTGTTCCAATAAAGGTCACACATCTCCTGTTTATTGACATCTTTATTTTAATTTCAAGAGTAAACACCACCTTGTACATCAATGAGAGCTCAAACATGTAAATGCTAAATTAGGTAGAGTATCATTAAATAGGTATTTACAAAATATTTACTTGTCAGTTTAATATGAAAGAAATAATTGACGAAAATCATTTTTATTCTATTTCCGACACTACTATAGTCATGACAAAATATACGAGACTGTATTTATGTCTCTGTCCCAACGCCGTGAATTCCATAAAATGTGTATTCTTTACAAAATGGTAAACGGTCTAACTCTCAACTATCCATTATCGATGGTACCACCAAAAGTATCTAACAATTCAAATTACGCTCTTCGTAACGCTGGTGAATTCCAAACTGTATATAGCAAAACAGAATTCTATAAAAGTTCATCTCTACCATCTGGAATTCGTATCTGTAATAATCTCGGAACTGACACTACAAATATTGAAACGTTGTATGCTTTTAAAAAGGAAATGCGTCCGATATTAAATTTACCAGATAAGCAACTTCTTGAATTTAGAACGCGTTCAAATCAAATAGTTCACTGTAAACTTCGCCTAGAATGTTGTGATCTAAATGATCAAAGGTTCAAAAGATATATCAGTGACAATCCGTCATGCAGTTGTGGTTATCCGTTTAAAAATACACTTCATTTTCTGTTTACATGTCCTTTCATGTCCTACATCTCAGTAGTAATCAAGGTTACTTTTACTTATAATCCTTGGTAGACTTGGGGTTGCGAACAGATTTGTAAACTTACCCGTGGGAATATGCCTTTAAGATTTGGAATCATGAAATTTACTATTGATCTGTCATCTTGTATTTAAACCTGAATGACATTTTCAAATTGTAGGGAGAGGTCTTGATATAGGCATTTTTCCTGTTGGCCAATCTCCAACCAGCATTATAATTGGTAATAAATATTGTTTAAACCATATATCGCAAAACGAAAGTGTTGGCAATACCCATCACTAGTTAAGCTGTATCCTAACGAACGCGACGCGAGCGATTATTTTAGAAATCATTGACTGCAAACGCCGTATCCTAACCTCACGCATACGGCGCGACAAATAAATCTGTCGTGTCGCACGTGTCAAGTTAAGCTGTATCCTAACCGGCCTAGCGTTGCGCGCGTGCAGTGAGGATGCGGCAGTGGAAATCAATGATTTCTAACATAATCGCTCGCGTCGCGCGCGGCCGATTAGGATAGAGCTTTAGGATATGCAATTGAAATAAATGATTTTAAAAATAATCGCTTGGATCGCTCGCGTCGCTGGCGTCCGGTTAGGATACAGCTTTAGGCTCATAAATTCGCATTAGCAGAGCACCGGGGTAACATGATCACACTGACCGGGGACAGCCCAGTGGTAAAGCGCTCGCTTGATGTACGGTCAGTTTGGGATCGATCCTCGTCTGTGGGCCCATTGGACTATTTCTCGTTCAAGACAGTGCACCACGACTGGTATATCAAAGGCCGTGGTATGTGTGTGCTATCCTGTCTGTAGTATGGTGCAAATAAAAGATCTGTTGCTACTAATGAAAAAATGTAGCGGGTTTCCTCTCTAAGACTATATGTAAAATTTACCAAATATTTGACATCCAAATAGCCGATGATTAATAAATCATTGTGCTCTAGTGGTGTCGTTAAACAAACTTTTTTTTTATCCCACTGACATAACCAGAGAAGGCTTAAAGTTAAAGTTTGCTTTGCTTAACGACACCACTACAGCACATTTATATATTAATCATCGGCTATTGGATGTCAAACATTAGGTAATTTTTGACGTATAGTTTTAGAGTAGAAACCCGATAAAAAAATTTTAGTAGTAGCAAGGGATCTTTTAAATGCGCCATCCCATAGACAGGATAGCATGCACCACAGTCGTGGTGCACAGATTGGAACGAGAAATAGCTTGATGGGATCAACGACGGTGATCGATCCTATACTGACCGCGCATCATGGTAGCGATTTACCACTGGGTTACGGGCCAACTATATTTCTTTCCCTTTTTTTTTCCAACCATATTTCTTTCCTTTTTTTCCCCAATCCCTTTATAATCAAGGACCAATAGCTACTTATCGGAACCACTTTTAGTTAATTTTCTCGTTCCAGCCAGTGCTCCACAACTGGTGCAACAAAGGTCGTAGTATGTACTATCCTGTCTGTGGGATGGTACATATAAAATATCCCTTGCTGCTAATCGAAAAGAGTAGCCCATGAAGTGGTGACAGCGGGTTTCCTCTGTCAATATCTGCGTGGTCCTTAACCATATGTCCGATTCCTTCCTTTTGGGGTGGGCTTTTTTTTTTTGAGGGGGGTGGGGGGGGGGGGGGGTATATTTGTTTGTTTTTTTATGTATGTTTGGGGGGGGGGGGGTGTTTTCGGTGCATGTCTGCGCGTGCGTGCGTGAATATGTGTATGTGTGTGTGTACTAAATACCCTGAATGTGTTCCGGTCTGTAAATTCAAAACCTAGGTAACCGATTGTTTAGTTATATAGTCCGTTTGCATCAACAGGGAACGGCTGAATTGGCATATAATAATAATGATAATAATAATTATTATTATTATTATTATTATTATTATTATTATTATTATTATAATTATAATTATAAATAAATAAATAAATAATGCTAAAACTCATAAAAGGCTATTCAGATCTAAACCCATATACAACATCATAACGGTTTCTTAACAAATTACCATCAAACAGAATGAATGAATGAATGAATGAATGAATGTTTGAATGTTTAACGACACCCCAGCACAAAAAATGCATCGGTCATTAGGTGTCAAACTATGGTAAATGCAAAACAAAACATCAAGTGATGAACAACATCAATATAAAATTCCAGAGGAAAATTAAAATACGGTATAAAGAACTATGCTAAAAATACAAATAAAACTAAAATTTAGAATAACATCAGTATCACGAAGAAAACCCATCAAATTGTGTAGTTTAAATCTCATTTTTAATACAGGGATAAAAACAAAATCCTAGAAAAGCCAAGGCATGCAATTTCACAAGCGTTGTTACTAGTAATCAATGATACCTTGCACAAGCTAAAGACAACCATGTTTGTTTTAGTTTTTAAAGTTTATTCATTGCAGAATTACATGGTAATTCATCGGTTTCTTCTTGACGTAAAATAACCAGCAAAGTACTCTCTCTCTGTCTCTGTCTCTCTCTCTGTCTCTGTCTCTCTCTCTCTCTCTCTCTCTCTCTCTCTCTCTCTCTCTCTCTCTCTCTCTCTCTCTCTCTCTCTCTCTCTCTCTCTCTCTCTCTATCTCTCTCCAAACATTAAAATTTATTACATATGAAGATCTTGCAGTAATGTGGACAGTATATGTGGACAATATTCTGTTAACTACCGAGTCATTTCAATTTGATTTTTAGAAATTTTGTTTACGAAAACTATGTACATTGATGAATATCTTTGAACTCTTATATTGTTGTAACAAATATGAGTGTCCATAAGCTGACGGCGTTATAGTTTTGATTACTAGTAGATATGCTAAAGTGGGAATTAAATATTATATATATATATATATATATATATATATATATATATATATGTATATATATATATATACACACACACACACACACGCACACGCACAGACACACATATATAGATATATATATATATACACATGTATGTACATGATATAGGGATATGGATATATATAGATATGGATATGGATTGTTCGGTTAACAACGTTATTTATGAATATTACATGCCATGGTTGCAAAGAACAATACATTGGTCATACCATTCAGCTGAGAGCCAGAGTACGCGTACACAAACAGCAAATAAAACAACCAGAAACGAGATGCATATCCTTGAGTTCACATTTAAATACATGTGCGGCACAAAAAGATATTAAATTCACCATTTTCCCATTTTGTCACATATGTACCAATGATGAAATGAAAAGAATGACAAAAGAAATGTATTTGATTAAAAGGTTTTGTCCACTTCTTAATGCTCTTCGTTAGATAAAAGCAACCATTATGTAATTAAGTAATTATCAATCCCCGTCTACTGCAGTAAAATCATAGTATATATATATATATATATATATATATATATATATATATATATATATATATATATGATAATAAAGGAGTTACCAATTATTATCAAATTTATGTCCCGAGTGAAATAATTTTCAGTTGTCACGAGCTTTAGCGAGTGATAAATGAAAATTATTTCACGAGTTTGTTATTCTATTTATTACCTCAGCTATTTTTTTTTCTGAAAACGCACATGCACGAAGGCCAACCTGTATAGAAATGATGTAAACCACTAAATACGCACTGTTCTGAGAATTACTATAACGTTGTAATTTAATCACGTTCAAAGATAATTTTAAAAACACACAAGTTCTCTTTATTCTGCTTCAAAATCTATAATGAATTGCATTAAAATGACATTTTGTTATTAATTTAACACCAAAAACAGAGACCCGTAAAGGCAAACGCTTTAAACTACATGACGTCATTTTGGGTTTGTCAAATCGTAATGACGTCATATTTAGTACCGACAAAGTCATTGGTTTGTAAGCGTCAAATTGTCCAATAGTATTGTTCGTTAAACCAATGCAGAATATTTCTCACTGAGAAAATATGGAAAATATTTTCCCTGTTATGAGTGACCGCTGGGGTAATATAATATATATATATATATATATATATATATATATATATATATGCGTGTGTGTATATATACTGACACACAATGAAAACGCAAAATAGATATTTTTCAATATTTTGTTGTGATTAATGAAAAATATATTTATTGGACTTAAAATAACAATTTATGAGAGGCAGCCATTGACTGGTACTTTTGTCTGGGTTTTAATCCTGGTTTTGTTCTCGTTACACATACAATAGCAGAAACACACAAAATGGTGTGAAATGCGTTCACTACATGCTCAATCATGCTGCATGCAATGCACGTGAAATGCCAGTATGTGGACACATAAAAGTCACGTACCGGTGTCATATTCCTCGTCACATTAAGAATGCCACGACTCGGAGAAGAACAAAGGGAGCGAGCGTTGGGCATGGTTCAAGGGGGCAATTCGCAAAGCCAAGTTGCTAGGACCTTCAGAGTCCATCCATCAACTATTGGACGACTTGTTGAACGTCATCAACAGACCGGGAGTGTCCGTAATCAACCTCGACCTGGTCAACGTCCCGTTACGACCCCACGCCAAGATCGGCAGATTCGACGACACCACCTCCATGACCGGTTCAGAACTGCGACGATGACAGCAAGCAACACGATAGGACGTCATGGAAGGTCTATCCATCCGATGACGGTCATCCGTCGACTCAGAACGGCTGGACTCAGATGCAGACGCCCGGACAACGGCAACATCATGACAGCGCGACATCGTGCTGCGAGACTACAGTTTGCTCTCCAGAATGGTAATCATCCACCAACCTTTTACCGGAGCATTGTTTTCTCAGATGCGTCCAGTTTCTCTGTCTCCTTTGCCGATGGAAGAGCACGTGTGTACAGAACTCCATGAACGGTGCGCTGACGGATGTGTGAGAGAACGTAATCGGTTTGGCGGCGGTTGTCTGATGGTATGGGGGGCAATCAACTGTGATTTCAGGAGTGATCTCATCATTGCCCACGATGCTCTTACAGCCCAGCGTCATGTTGACGTTATTCTAAGACCAGTTCTCCAGCCACGTTTGCTCCGTCACCGAAGACCAGGAGGTCCCGTTCTGTTTCAACAAGACAATGCCCGTCCACCTACTGCAATAATTACCCAGGCATTCCTGCAACAAGTCGGTATCACCGTTATGAACTGGCCCGCCGTTTCACCGGATTTGAACCCAATTGAACACATGTGGGATGAGTTAGGACGTCGTGTACGTCACCGCCAGCCACCACCGGGTAACGTCGCTGAGCTTGCACAGGCGTTGCAGGAGGAGTGGAGGAACATTCCTGTGGCTTATTTGAGATGTTTGTGCCAGTCCTTACCCCGTCGTCTTCACGCATGCTCGCGGGCCAATGGTGGACACACCAGATACTGACCGTGATATGGGGGTTTGAACTTTTCGATTACGAATGCAACTCGATTACTGATGATAACTGGCCATGTTTCCATGTGAATGTATCTAATGAATACCAGTCATTAATGTCATATTACATTATCCATCAATTCATTAATAGTTTGTCGTTATTGGCAATGAAAAGTTGTTTTTGCGTTTTCATTGTGTTTCAGTGTGTGTGTGTGTGTGTGTGTGTGTGTGTGTGTGTGTGTGTGTATATATATATGTATGTATGTATGTATGTATGTGTGTGTGTGTGTGTGTGTGTGTGTGTGTGTGTTTGTGTGTGTACACACACACACGCATACACACATACATACATTCATACACGAGGTATATATTTAATACACACACACACACACGGCGAGCATAATATACAATATTTTTATTCCTAATATATGATATTGTCGATTACACGATTACAAAAAACACGAGGGTAATAATCTCTTTATCATATAATCTCAAGCTTAATACAAACTGTTTTTGTACACAGTGTACACAACTTTAATTCCAGTCAGCCATTACGCGATATTCAAATGACGTAAGAATATGTGTCGCGCTGTCATTTTGAATGGGAATAACGACAAACTCGAATGATGTCATTTTGGATGTCCTTACATCAAAATAAACTAGTGCATAACGTTTTTTTGTTTGTTTTCTGAACGCTGGACAGCTTTCAGTGTAAAATTGCTATTGAAATGTTTTTATTTGATGACTGAATGCATACGTCAATTATGGAGTGTCATCTTAGTACGTTTGCTTAAATGTCAATAAACCTGGTTGCGTGATCTCGATTAATTTACATCTTATTTGCAAAGTATCAAATTCTTAAAGTATGTGATCAGAAATATACTTTGATTGCACTGAAAATGTAAGATATTATATTATATTATACCTGTGCACCAAATGAATGTATACAGAATTGCATTTACTTGAAATGTGTCATACAAATTATTGTGTAACCATTCCAGAAGTGTTCTGTCAAATGGACATGCTTTATGTCCACAGCTTGCAATGGCCTCTTGTGCATTTCGTGAGGGCGGGACGTAGCCCAGTGGTAAAGCGGTCGCTTGATGCGCTGTCGGTCTAGGATCGATCCCCGTCGGTAGGCCCATTGAGCTATTTCTTGGTCTAGCCAGTGCAACACGACTGGTATATCAAATGCCGTGGTATGTGTTATCATGTCTGTGGGATGGTGAATACAAAAGATTCTTCGCTACTAACGGAACATTGTAGCGGCTTTCCTCTCCTTATTTTGTTTAACGACACCACTAGAGCACATTGATTTAATAATCATCGGCTAATGGATATATATATATATATATATATATATATATATATATATATATATATATATATATATATAGTCTTTGAGATGAAATCTGCTACATTTTTTCCATTAGTAGTAAAGGATCTTTTATATGCACCATAACACTGACAGGATAGCAAACACCACTGCCTTTGATATACCAGTTGTGGAGCACCGACTAGAACGAGAAAACTCCAAATGACCCACCAACGAGGATCGATCATACAGATTAAAATATTGAAATATGCAACGCCCCCCCCCCCCCCCCCCAAAAAAAAAACACAAACAACAATCCTAACAAACAAACAAACAAACAAACAAAAACACAAAAAAACCCACCAAAAAAACAAAACAAAACAAACCACCCTTTTTGCAGAGGGAATGTATCGGTATCCATATTGGCCAAGCCGGATGCCAGATTGGCAATGCATGCTGGGAGCTGTACTGCTTGGAGCACGGCATCAAGCGGGATGGTCTGATGTCGTCAAAACACCCCATGGCAGCTGACGACAACTCCTTCAGTACTTTCTTCATCGAGACTAGATATGGAAAGTTCGTCCCGAGGACGGTGTTTGTTGACCTCGAACCAACGGTTATCGGTACGCACCATTTATGCTTACTACACCAATGTAAACTAATTAAATGTACTTTGGATGGCATCTCTGTCAAAATCGTAGGGGTTTTTTGGGTTTTTTTTTGCAGTAATCAATTGTGTTTACTTTGTTCTTTTAATCATTGGATGACACTTCTGTCTAAACCGTAGGTTTTTGTTTGCAGTAGTCAATTGTTTTTCACATCTAGTCACCAATACTCCTATTACCTAAATCACCTCCACCCCACCCCCACTCCTCGTGTTTCTCATTGAACACAATCATAAAAGTTTTAAATATGTGCGTAGGCATATTTTATAACTGCTTATTCTGAAATGTCTATTTTGTGCTATCATGTTCTAGGTTGTTCTATTGTTTGCTATGCTACACTAGCTGCTTTTTTCTCTTCTTTTTTTATGTGATGTTCCCATAATTGATTATAATTGAAAATTAATCGGTTTGGTTTAACCGATGTGAAGATCGATTACAAAAATCATAATCGAGTCTGTAGGAAAATGCTAATTGCATTGTTGCTTAAGTGTAGATAATATAATTGATGTAAATATGTTAGTAAAGGAAAACAGCCATTTGTAGGATTTAGGTACCGGTAAACATGACAAAAGGTACATGGTCCTTAATATTCAAATCAATCTTATGTTCATATAATTCTAAAGCCAAATAAAAAAAATACGCGTGGTTCCGGTTACCCGACCGACCTTAGTTTTCTTTTGTCTTTTGTCTTTAAAAGGACGCAGCATTTGTTTGAAATGTTATTTTATTGCTCTTTGCCAAGACCAGTTTGACAGATTTTAGGAATACCGTAATAAAAAATAAATTTTTATATATATATATATATATATATATATATATATATATATATATATATATATATATATATATATATATATATATATATATATAGCCTACCTACTCTAAAGGTTTTTTTCACATGAGTCAGTCAACCGATTATAACTTATCACTGATGATGAAATTCGAACCGAATCCCAACACTATTCTTTTTTCTTCCACCACCATCACCATCTCTCATCTTCTGACTGAACTGTATTATATTATAGTATTATATCTTCTTCAGACGAGGTCCGAACTGGCTCCTACAAAAACCTGTTCCACCCCGAGCAGCTGATCACCGGGAAGGAAGACGCCGCCAACAACTACGCCCGCGGTCATTACTCAGTCGGCAAGGAGATCGTTGAACTCGTCCTCGACAGAATCCGGAAGCTGGCCGACCAGTGCAATGGTCTCCAGGGATTCCTCATCTTCCACAGTTTCGGTGGTGGTACAGGGTCAGGATTCACCTCCCTTCTCATGGAGCGCCTGTCGTCTGATTACGGGAAGAGATCCAAGATAGAATTCGCCGTTTACCCTTCTCCTAGAATTTCGTCAGCGGTCGTCGAACCATACAATTCTATCTTGACAACTCACGTCACCCTGGAATATTCCGATTGCACTTTCCTCTTTGACAACGAGGCCATCTATGACCTGTGCCGTACTAAACTCTATATCGATAATCCAAGTTTCATCAACTTAAATAGACTCATTGCCCAGATCGTCAGTGCTATTACCGCGTCTCTTCGCTTTGATGGTGCTCTCAATGTAGACTTGACAGAGTTCCAGACCAACTTGGTGCCGTATCCTAGAATCCATTTCCCTCTAGTATCCTATGCCCCAATAGTTTCTAAAAATGTAACTAACGAAAAATACGTGTCAGTGCCTGCTATTACAAATCACGCCTTTGATTCGACATTCCAGATGGTAAAGTGTGATCCCAAGCTGAGTAAGTACATGGCCTGTTGTATGTTGTATCGAGGAGACGTCAACCCAAAGGACATTAATAAGGTCATTCGTCGCATAAAACAGAACAGAAACGTCCAATTCGTTGACTGGTGTCCTACAGGGTTCAAAATTGGAATAAACTACCAGAAACCCAAAGTAGTACCCAGAGGTGATTTGGGCCAGGTTCCGCGTGCGCTCTGCATGTTGTGCAATACTACTGCCATAGTCGAAGCTTGGAGTCGCCTAAACCACAAATTTGACCTGATGTATGCCAAGCGTTCTTTTGTGCACTGGTATGTGGGTGAGGGTATGGACGAGCAGGAGTTCACCGAGGCTCGGGAAGATCTGGCTGCTCTGGAGAAGGACTATGAGGAGGTTTGTGTGGAATCAGTTGTGGAAAAGAAATCAAACAAGAAAAGAACGCAAAAGACAAAATCCATGGATATCTACAAAAAAATAGACCTTGATGATTATCAGTCGAGGAAACATAGTGAACCTAAGGATGTAGGAGGAGATGTCTATAGGGAGAAAGTAAGTAGAGACTGGGATGCAGAACGTGAAAATAAAGATGTCAGAAAAGGTAAAGAACGTGGAGATATGGTCAGTAAGAAGTCAAAGTTGAAGAAGACTGACTCAGGTATTAAGAAGGCCAAAGGCAAGTCTCTTAAAACTGTAGGGGTTGACATGGCGATTGAGAGTAGCACTGAAAAGTCATTTGAAAGTGTTGACATAGGAATGCAGAAGAGTGTTGATCCCAGTGTGTTTGGAAGTGATGATGGTGCGTCACTTGAAGTAGCAATTAGCAAAGAGAGTGCAGACATTCGATTGAAGAAGAGTGCTGGTCCCAGTGTGTTTGGAAGTGATGATAGTGTGTCAACTGGGGTGATGGAGAGCACAGAAAGTGTAGACATTGGATTGAAGAAGAGTGCTGATCCTAGTGTGTTTGGAAGTGATGGTATTGTGTCAACTGAGGTAACAGCTAGCACTGAAAGTGTAGACATGGGATTGAAGAAGAGTGTTGATCCCAGTGTGTTTGGAAGTGATGATAGTGTGTCAACTGGGGTGAAGAAGAGCTCAGAGAGTGTAGACATTCGAATGAAGAAGAGTGCTGATCTCAGTGTGTTTGGAAGTGATTGTATTGTGTCAACTGAGGTAACAGTTAGCACTGAAAGTGTAGACATGGGATTGAAGAAGAGTGTTGATCCCAGTGTGTTTGGAAGTGATGATAGTGTGTCAACTGGGGTGAAGAAGAGCTCAGAGAGTGTAAACATTGGATTGAAGAAGAGTGCTGATCCCAGTGTGTTTGGAAGTGATGGCATTGTGTCAACTGAGGTAACAGTTAGCACTGAAAGTGTAGACATGGGATTGAAGAAGAGTGTTGATTCCAGTGTGTCTGGAAGTGATGATAGTGTGTCAACTGGGGTGAAGAAGAGCTCAGAGAGTGTAGACATTGGATTGAAGAAGAGTGTTGATCCCAGTGTGTTTGGAAGTGATGGTATTGTGTCAACTGAGGTAATGGTTAGCACAGAGAGTGTAGACACTGACTTGAAGAAGAGTGGTAAGAAAAGTGTAGATAGCGGATTGGACCGTAAGAGCAAGACAAATAAGTCAGATAAGAATGTAGACATTAGATCAAAGAAGAGTGTTAGTGATGAAATTGTGTCAACTAGGGTAGAGAGTCTGGACTCTGCTGACACTGAGAGTGTAGATATTGAGATGAGGAAGTGCGTGGAACCCAGTACGAAAGAGATTATAGACACTGGATTGACTAGGAGTGTAGAAATAAATACGGAAATCGGTGTAATGGACAGTTTAGGCACTTCGTCAAGTGGGAGTGTAGATCTTGGAGACAAGAGTGTGAATCCCAGTGTGGTGGAGAGTTTGGGCGATAGATCAACTGGGAGTTTAGACCTCAGACAAAAGAGTGCGAATCCCAGTGTGGTGGAGAGTTTAGGCACTTCGTCAACTGGAAGTTTAGATCTGGGGGGTAAGAAAAGTCTGGATCCCAGTGTGATGGAGAGTTTAAGTGATAGATCAAGTGGATCGACTAAGAGTGTAGAAATAAATAAGGAAATCAGTGTAATGCACAGTTCAGGCACTTCGTCAAGTGGGAGTGTAGACCTTGGAGAAACGAGTGTGAATCCCAGTGTGGTGGAGAGTTTGGGCGATAGATCAAGTGGAAGTTTAGACCTTGGAGAAAAGAGTGCAGATCCCAGTGTGGTGGGGAGTTTAGGCAATAAATCAACTGGAAGTATAGACCTCGGGTATAAGAAGAGTGTGGATCTC
Organism: Gigantopelta aegis; assembly: GCF_016097555.1. NCBI lineage: Eukaryota > Metazoa > Mollusca > Gastropoda > Neomphalida > Peltospiridae > Gigantopelta > Gigantopelta aegis. Next base: position 33,993,178 of record NC_054700.1, read on the forward strand.
AGTGTGGATATTAGTGTGGCAGAGAGTTTAGGGACAAAGAAGAGTAAGGACTTCAACGTGAACAGGAGTACTGTAGACCACGGGACAAAGAAGAATAAGGATCCCAATGTGAACAAGAGTACTGGGTCAAAGGGACGTGTAAATGGCCATGCTAAAGGAAGCAATAAGGGGAATGCAGACTTAAAACAGGAGAAGAAGAATAATGAGGACCCCGGAGTCAAGGTCACTAAGGACTCCAGTGCAAGGGCCAAAAAGAACTTGGGGAGAACGGGAAATCCAATGCATGGAGATCCAAGTGGGAAGGGGAACACAGATTCCGAAGCAGAGGCAAACACAGACCTTGAAGCAGAAGTGAATATAGACTTTGATGAAGAGGAGAGCATGGACTTTGACATGAAGAAAAATAAAGTCTTTGGAGGGAAGATTGGATATCATGAGATGAAGAAATAGGTTTAGTCCACAGAGATGATAACAAAAAAAACCAAAGTAGAGAAGACCAAGTATTAGAACGCTTGTAGACAGTTCTTAAGTTTAAATTTTTAATAAAAATTATTATTTCTGCACATTGTTGTTGCATATTAAATTTGAGTCCAGGCTCAGCTGAATTTGTGCTTGGTATGTATTATGGGAAAAGGTAAAAATAAACACTTAAAAAGTCAAAGTGGATGACCTCGGTCAAAAATGACATTTGTGGAATCAAACAGACAATAACGCCCGCAAATCTAAAATCTCCATAATTATGGTTATCTCCTAATTCTGACAACTGATCTTCCTAGGAAACATTTTACATTTTCCATTAATAGCAAGGGATCTTTTCCATGCACTTTTCCACACAGGACAGCACATACCGTGACCTTTGATATACCAGTTATAGAGCACTGGCTGGGACGAGCACTTTACCAACTAAGCTGAAGCCTACCCTGAAATTTGAAGAAGAAATCACACAAGATCTGAACAATCTTGCCAAAAATATAGTTTTATTACTATAATAAATGAGATCACAGCAGCAAATCAGGGATAACAACAGAGACTGGTTACGCAGGGTTTGCTCTGGGTCAGCAGAAAATTGCGCCAAATTACCTATAAAACTTACAGAAACCCAGTTACTTTGTAACAAAATATTAATTAATACTTGAAATTATTTCGCCAAATTACCTATAAAACTTACAGAAACCCAGTTACTTTGTAACAAAATATTAATTAATGCTTGAAATTATTTCGCCAAATTACCTATAAAACTTACAGAAACCCAGTTACTTTGTAACAAAATATCAATTAATACTTGAAATTATTTCGCCAAATTACCTATAAAACTTACAGAAACCCAGTTACTTTGTAACAAAATATTAATTAATACTTAAAATTATTTCGCCAAATTAAAATAACATTCATCAATTGTTTTTAAAATGAGCAATTGTCAAATTTTGCGAGTGCCAGAGCTAGCCCTGTTTACACAATGATGTGGACAATCATACAACCGAAGACTCGTATACCTCTATGTGCAGAAATGACTGAAACAGACTAATTGAATTTATCTATTTACACAGAATACAACTTGGAACATAATATTTAAAAAAAAAGAGAACATGCATCAGAAATCATACTGATTAATATACAGGGTTTATGCCAAATTGCAAATAACAGCTGAATTTAAGAACATTTCATTATTTTTAAACTGAAAAAAAGCTACTTTGAAAATCATGCGCTATTTGTAGATCTAATGCCATCTTGGCTGTTTGGCTAATTGAAATTTGAATTTTGCTTCAGATTTTAAAAAATCAAATTTACCAAATTGTTAATAAAATGAAACCCCTCTAAACCAGACACCCAAGGAACGATTGTTTTTTTTTTTTTGGGGGGGGGGGGGGGGTTCTTGTTTAATGACACCACTAGAGCACATTGATTAATTAATCATCGACTATTCAATGTCAGACATATGGTAATTCTGACTCTACATTTTTTCTAATGCATAAAGGGATCTTTTATATGCACTTTTCCACAGACAGGAAAGCACATACTACGGCCTGTGACCAGTTGTGGTGCACTGGTTGGAACAAGAAAAAACCCAGTCAGTTGAATCCACCGAAGTGGTTCGATCCTGCGACGCAAGCACCTCAAACGAGCACTCAACCGACTGAGCGAAATCCTCCTCCCAAGGAACAAAGTAAAAGGTCTGGCTTTAAAGAGTATCTGGATTAGAGAGGTTATGTGCTGTACCAATATTTAAAAAGGGACCATGAACAATGTCTGGTTTCAAAGGAGTACCAGTTTTCAGAGGGTCTGGTTTACACGAGTTTCACTACTTTTTGAGGATCCAGCTTAAACCCTGTATTTGATTACATGTTAAAAAGTTTGCTTACAAAGTAGCATAGACCATTATGATCATGTCAAAACACTTCATTATAATAATCCCATCCCAACCACTCACCCACCCCCACAAAAAAATGCTGAAGTGGCAGTGGGTCCCTCCCTTTCTTTCTACCTTTTTCTTTCTCTCTACCTTTCTCTGTCTCTAGCTCACTTTCACAAATACATGTATTAAAACCATGCAGTGGTTGTCACACTTGTTCTACCCAGTAAGATTGTAAGAAATCCACTGCCATCACAGAATCAAGCGATCTTTTATACACACTTTCCTACAGATAAGACTCCACTTAGCATGGTCTTCGAACCACCAGTCATTTGGCACTGATTAGGACAGAGAGAAGGAAACAAGAACCATCTATCCCATGACCCACCAGACTTCATGCTCATCTTCTACCAATGGACTAAATCATCTTCCAAAGTGGTCAGTCTAAGCCCACAGCTAAAGCTGATGGGAAATGGCAGGTGTGTGGCACGGATAGCCACAAGCGACAAGCACAAGTCACGATCGGAGAGACAAATATTGGGATGTGAAGGTGTACATCAAAGAGAAGATAAAAGGAGGTGTTGCTATATCGGTAAGAAATGAGATTGAATTCAAAGAGGAGAAAGGAAGTGGGCAGTGGGATTAGAACAAAAGGTGTTTTTTTTAAAAATCTTCCCATAAAAGAAATGTTTTAAACATTTTATTCTTTGTTTGTGCTGGAATGACATCATGTACTGAGCCTTTTTTGTGACATCATAGTCGTATCCACAAGGTAATTAAATCAAACGACACACCATCACGCTATAGTAGTGTTAAACTACTGGTACAACTGTCGGGTATCTAACATATTTACAGTTATATGGTTAAGGACCACGCAGATATTGAAAGGAAACCTGGCTGTCACCACTTCATGAGCTACTCTTTTTGATTAGCAGCAAGGGATCTTTTATATGCACCATCCCACAGACAGGGTAGTACATACCACGGCCTTTGATATACCAGTCGTGGTGCACTGGCTGGAATGAGAAATAGCCCAATGGGTCCACTGACAAGGATCGATCCCTCACCTACCGCACATTGAGCGCTGTACCACTGGGCTACGTCATGCCCCTTCATAGATAGGATACTTAATACCATGTAATGGCATAGCAAGGGGGTGGCACAGGGGCCAATCAAACCTTTTTTTTTTTTTTTTTTTTACTGAATTCAATTTTATAAAATCATACATACAGTGTGGGTTTGCCCCCCCCCCCCCCCCCCCCCCCCCCCCCCCAATAGTGGGTTGGCCGCCAATCTAAACTCCTGGCTACACCATTAATGTCATGGTTTTTGATGTATTGGTTGGGATGGGAAAATAACCCTAGTCCACAGAGGGCGACTCATCATACCTCAGGCGAATGATCTACTTCTGAACTACATCATGCCTACATGAATCCTGACACAAGTTTTGTAAAATCAGTACGATTCACAAGCGAGTAATAATTTCTTTATTATCCACATTATCCAAAATATTATTTATGTGAATAACAAGCTAGGACCATGTCAAATTGTTTCAAACATAACTAAAATGAAATGACGTCATTTTGATAAGCGTTTACACTGGGGAAGCCGCATTAAGTTACGACGTCGCTTCACAAAATGACGTCATTCGTTTGTGCACGTGAAATCATTATGACACATATGGGTCATACTGGTTATATTTCTCTGAATATCTTGAACTATGTGAATAATAAATAAATGCATCGCATTCAGAGGCAAGCAATCCACTACCGAGCTACATCTTGTCTATGAAATAAATAATGGCGGCACATTCAGATCATGTTGAAGTCCAGAGAGAGGCAATCTGATTAAAATTAGCTCTACTGGGTCTACCAGTAGATCTAACAGCATTGCGTGGACTCCCATGTCCAGGTGACATTTCATCTATAAATAACAATTTAAATATTGACCAATTACACTTCGCCTTTTATAGCGTTATTTGGGAGCATACAAATTCTAAAAATATCGGGAGAGACTATTTATGCAATATGTGAACTTGTTGTTCTATTTCAATACTGAAAAACAGGGGGAAAAGTGCAGTAATAAACTCTGGATTGTAAACTAGTATAAACAGATTTTATGGCTATACTATCACGGTTTAGTTTTTTTCGTCTTGAAACGAATTTTACATAAAATTTTATATTGCAATTAGTTTCAGGCATACTTCGTAATTCACCCAAGTCATTTCATACACCCTCGGCATAATCCCGAATGTTTTCAAATTCTTTTCAAATCACTGGCATGATTTTGCAAGTAAGGTTTTGATTGGTTGAATGAAAGGTCAACTGGACATGAGCTCCAATGGGTTGTTGTTAGATCCACATGTAATAGTGGAGCTAATTTTAATTAGATTGAAGAAGAGGTGAACAGACTCCGCACCACTCCTTGGATACATGCCTGGGTTGCGATATGTAAAGCAAACTATAATTTCAGAATATTAGTGTTTACTTCTATTCATACATCAGATATTGTGCTTGTCGAACGATCACAAAATCAAAATCAGTATATCTGGTCCAAAAAGTGAAAGAAAACCAAAACAATGATATAATACACAAATGTAACAGTTAATTATGAACGTTTGTTATGCTACTTAAGTGCATCACTTGTGCATGCATATCAACAAACGTAAACCCATGGATCACTTCAACATCAGGTACTAAATGTCAGTGAAACAAATTATACACTACTCACTCGGTGTAACAGCCCAAAATATACACACACCCCCAACCCCCGCCAAACTATACCCGAGGTTAAAGTGGGCTAGCCTGTTTTAATACCCCTAACCCTAACCCTCATTTTTTATTACTAACCTGTATACAAAATAAATAAATAATCTGGACTAGAGAGGTATATCCAAGTCCACGTCCAAAGTGTTTAACGTGCGCATTCAGAGCAAGCTGTTGTAGTACACGCCTGTCCTGGGCAGAGGTATATTCTGGGCTAGCTTGTTTTATACCTCGGGGTGTATTCTGGGATAGTCCAGTTTATACCCCGGGGTATAAAACAGGCTAGCCCACATAAACCCCGGGTATAGTTTGGCTGGGGGTATATTCTGGGCTATTACACCGGCATCCTGTTGACAACTGTCCACTACTTTGATTCACTAATCCCGACACATTTCAGTATTTAGTAGCACCACATGTACTTATATTATACTGAGTGCCAAAAGACATGCAAATTAAGCCTCTGGTTGGTTTGTAATTTGAATAGGGTTTATTTGATTACAAACACTAAGTCCTGTGAATTGATAAATGTATATCAATTGGTAATTCGTCTGAATCTGAATATGTTAAAATACATTTCCTTTTGTGTCCAGTATGTTTAATTGCATTGTTCATGTCTAAGGACTGAAGCATCAAAAGCATAAAGCACAGGTTATGAGTAAAGTTCTGCTCATGATGGATGGCACTGGGCCGGCCTCAGCGGTTAAGCCATCGGACTACAGGCTGGTAGGTACAGGGTTCACAGCCCAGCTCTAACCCAGAGCACGTTCTTCAGAGCTCAATGGGTAGGTGTAAGGCCACTACACCCTCTTCTCTCTCACTAACTACTAACCAACTAACAACTAACCTACTGTCCTGGACAGACAGCCCAGATAGTTGAGGTATGCTCCTAGGCCAGCGTGCTTGAACCGTAACTGGATATAAGCACGAAACTAAGTTGAAATGAAATGAAAATGATGGCACTGGTCAAACCAAACAAGACTGTAAAGCTCTGATTAGCATCACTGCTCCAAATCATGCCAGTGATCACCACTTGGTCTGTAAAGCTCCGACTAGCATCACTGCTCCCAATCATGCCAGTGATCACCACTTGGTCTGTAGGGTCCGAACATAGGCCCCTTTCCATAACAAAGTGGCACTGAAAATTCACAATTTCTGTACTAAAAATTCCCAACACAGTCCGACCTTGTTACAACGTCCCTGGGAAACTTTGTCGTGATAACGAAATTGTCGTGATATCGAAATTATCGTTATATAGAAATTGTCGTGATATCGAAATTGCCATTATAAACATTTGTTTTGTTTAATGACAACACTAGACAACATTGATTTATTAATCATCGGCTATTGGGTGTCAAACATTTTGTAATTTTGATAAAGTCTTAGAGAGGAAACCTGCTACATTTTTCCATTAGTAGCAAAGGATCTTTTATATGCACATTCCCACAGACAGGATAGCACATACCACGGTATTTGAAATACCAGTTTTGGTGCACTGGCTGGAATGAGAAATATCCCAATGGGACCACCTATGGGGATTGATCACAGATCATTGTTAAATAACTCATTAATCAAGGCGCATTCACTGTCAATCTAATAACTCCTTGGTTAAATACCTATTTCATTTACAAAATAAAACTAGTAGACTTGATTGTTCAAAGTCAATCCTTTAATTGAATGACTAAAGGCTTATTTTCAAAAGCAATACACATCTGCAGATTTAGCCGACAGTTAACTCGGACATCATGCGACACTAACGGCTCTCAATTAAATCAGGGATGCCAAACAGCTGTGTGTACTGCCAAAGTGCTGCAGCATCTGTGATTATAAAATGTCATGGTAAAGAGTTGTTTTCAGACGTCATTTGCACATTTGTTCCTAATTTGCTCTGTCAGTGTCAGAAGGTGTGAATTCCAGTGCAATGAACTGAATAACACTGAATAACGTTTGTTCCCCGACAATTTGTGGTCAGATGGTGTAAATGTCATAGTAACGACAGTCATTGTATTGAGGTCTGACTATAAATATTTTTAATTATGACTGTTCTAATAAATTAATTTAACAGTGGTGTACTGCATCATTCAGTGGCTTAAAAAATATTCCAAGTATGATTTACTCGCACTAATAATCCCAATCCAATCATACAGTTCTTACAATACAAATGTTGTAGTCATGGGACTCGAATCATAACATATAGGAAGATGTTATGTCATAAAATTCTCTGATGTCAAAACACAAGTTATCTGTTTATATATTTTGAAGGAACTCAAAAGCACATACACTTTTCCATTGAAATAAAAAGAAAGAAATGTTTTAACGACGCACTCAACACATTTTATTTACAGTTATATGGCGTCAGACATATGGTTAAGGACCACACAGATTTTGAGAGGAAACCCGCTGTCGCCACATAGGCTACTCTTTTATGACAGGCAGCAAGGGATTTTTTATTTGCGCTTCCCACAGGCAGGATAGCACAAACCATGGCCTTTGTTGAACCAGTTATGGATCACTGGTCAGTGCAAGTGGTTTACACCTGCCCATTTAGCCTTGTGGAGCACTCTCAGGGTTTGGAGTCGGTATCTGGATTAAAAATCCCATGCCTCGACAGGGATCCGAACCCAGTACCTACCAGCCTGCAGACCAATGGCCTAACCATGACTCCACCGCCATTGAAATAGAGAAAATATATATAGGTTCAAAACTTACTGATGTTATTATGCAATAGAGATTATTATACAAGCTTGAGAAGTACGAAATATAATTAGAATATTTAACACTCCCAGAGTTAAGACTGGGCAAGCCTTGTCATGTTATGATGTCTCTTCCCAAAAATGTACGTCATTGGTTGGTCAGGTGATTACACTTGTTATTACACGTGTGCTTCATATGGGTTTTTTTTATTAAATCGGTTATATTGAACCATGTAAATAATAAAAATACTTATTGACCACATTGTGGGCAATATTAGGTTTTATGGACATAAGAAATCTAAACATTTTGGCATATTTGTAAACAAACAAAATTCAAAGGGACTGAACTCTTGATGGGTTTGCTTTAATGAGATTTGAATAAACTAGAATTTGCAATTTGTAGTAAAGTATAGAACGTACCTGCAAACTTCATCATAATTTTGGGTTTAACACATTACAATTTGATTCCACCAGAGGTTGTTACTACAAAACTTGTAACATACGAACACCTCTTTCTAATCAATTTTACACTATTTACAGAAATGGCATGTTGTTTCCGGCACTCATTAATGTCCAGGCTGGACTAAATGGGAAGTCCTGAAATATTACCTACCATGAGAATTGCAAAATCCTTATCAACTAAAATCAAGTGTGAACAAAAACAGTCGATGAAAAATCCAAAGGAAATTGCTCCTTAATTACATCCAACTTAATTCCACTTAATTGTGTCGAACTTTGTGAAACACTGTTCCTGCCATATACAATATTAATAACGTTTATCAAAAATCACATAAAGTGTTTACAATTAAGTAAACAATTGTGTACACACTCCAAAGAAAGTCTTGTTTACAAAGTCACTCCATACAACCTCACGTCTGTCTGAATGAAGAACTATACAAAATTGTCCATCCTCACATTTATGAAGAAACCTTCAGTATGTCCAATAGTCCGTGTTTAATGTCAAAAACAAAACACAAATGTTCATCATGACGGGAATAAATAACCGTGCCAATCTTTATAAAACAAAATTTAAAATGAATGTAACTAACACAAAACCGACCAAGAATAGCACTAACTGGTTCAAATGTGCAACACAATACAACAAAAAACGCAAGGGAGATAACTCTTAGATAAACAAAGTCAAGGATTTAACAGAATTCACAAGAAATTAATGAGAGTTTTATTGGGGCTTGGGAACGTTTTCCTATACAAACAGAAAACTGGTATTCATAAATCATACCATGTAGCTGCTGCACAAGTATAGTGAGTGTAGTTTTGGCTGATGAAAGAAAGAGTGGTGGGGGAAAGGAGTCCACAGTTTGATTTCTATAAAAATAGAAAACATATATTCACATTAGTTTAACGATTCGGCACTGTCACTATCACGGCATGAAAATAGTCACAAATGTTATTGATATATCCAGGAATAACAGATCAAAATGGAAATTTTAGAATTTCTTCCACATCTTTGGTCTGATCAAGCGTTTGGTAACTGTTGCGTATAACTCGGTAGATTCTCGTGAAAGTGTAGTCATCATAAACAGCTCTGGCAGTGTTAGAACAGTCAAACGGCTCTGGAACAAACAATAACGAAAACATTCATTATTTTCATGACTTTGCAGTTTTTAGTAGCATACATCACAGGGCTAGCTCTGGATAAGCAAAACATTTCACCAAATTATCTTTAAAAATGCTCATTCACAGTTATTTTCCAACAAAATACCAATTATTAGATGAAATTTGTTCGCCAAATTAAAATAAAATTGGCAAATCTAGCGAGTGGCAAAACTATCCCTGCATCATATAAAATATATAAAATCTGAAATATGAAAAACAAATTGATCGGGGTTTTTTTATCTGCATAATTATTTAACCTGACCTCTTCCGATCTCAGTGTAAAACTCAGGATAGAAAATTAACAGTCGCCTGATAGCTCGAGACAATGTTTATTAGCCGAGAGCATTTTGCAATCATTACTATGGTGGTCCGTCAAGTGACGATCAATTTTAGAAGAAAAACTAAAATTTCACCACAAAGATGAGTTCACTATTGTCTGTTTAATAAGTTTTATTATCCACATAGTGCAAGATATTCAGGGAAATATACCCAGTGTGACACACGTATTATAATGATTTCATGTACACAACAAATTTTGGGAAGTGACATCATAACTTAATGCAGCTTCCCCAGTCTTAGCTCTGTGTAAACAGTTACCAAAATGTCGGAAAACGGCATTGTTTCGTGGTTTCCTTCTAGTTAAGTTTGAAATGTTTTGACATGGTCCTAGCTTGTTATTCATATAAATAATATAATGGATAATAAAGAAATTATTACACTCGTGTGTGAATCTTACTAATTTTACGAAACTTGTGTTAGGATTTATATAATACAAAAATCCTGACTCTCGTTTCGTAAAATCAGTACGACACACAAGCTTGTATAATTATCCCTATATATCCTACTAATGTGATAGTTTTATGTCATGGCTGATGTACAGTACAGATACATGTACAGTGTACAGTGAAACCCTTGTAAATGGACACACATTATGTCTCTGGCTCCATATTCATAAACGTACTTTAAGTCAAAGTATGATACTTACATACATACATTTAGTATGTCAATAAATATCATACATTGACTTAAGTACATTTATGAATACGGAGCCTGGACTCTATACAGATATTACTACACTAGTAATTAATTAAATTTTCATTCTTATTACAAAATGTTCCCTTATTTCTTTCCATCTGCCTATAAAAGAAAAAAACAACTGCATAATATTAGCTTCACAACGTTCAGATGTGCCTAGACCAAATGCAGTACCTGCATTTCAACAAGAACGCGTATTACCTTCAATGCAAAAACACTTCCACTGGTTTGGATTGTCGAGAGAACTCATCTGATGACGCTGCAACGTGCAGCCCTTTCGAACACTGATGGCTTGTTTTTTATAGCTGAAAATAAACAAAACAAAACACAATTCTTAGAACCTACGCTTGTAAAACTAGAGTCTGGACTCAAATCCGTAATCATGTTATGCACCTGCAATATGTATGTGTTGTCATGGCGTTACAGACTCAAGATCTAGTCACATCTTTAGTCCATGTTTATATTATTATTATTATTATTATTATTCAGGGCTTCTAGATTATGGTAGCCCCACTCCCATGGCTAGTGATATTCTATGTTGGGCTAGTAAATAACTAATATTGCCATGCCCGACGGCTAGTGAAAAAAAAGAATCAAATGTTGTAGTTAAGTCAATTTTGTAAATATGAATTATAGCCTGCCTCCCCCCCCCCCACCCTACCCCCCAATGTTAGTGTTTTAAGCTCCATCTCCCTCTTTAGGTGACATATCTGATTATTACTATTATTTAGTACAATTGTATTAACTTTAAAGTAAAGTAGCACTAGTGAATTTTTAATTGTGGCTAGTAAACTTTTTAAATCACTGATCCCATGGCTAGTGGATTTTAACAAAATTCTAGAAGCCCTGTTATTATTATTATTAACTGGTTTATCGTGTCCATATACCTCTGGGGTTTCTAACACGCCTAGTCTAGCCTCCAATAAGATCGGGGGGGGGTCTGACTCAGGACAGGAACTTCCTAACTATTAAAGACAATTTGGAAAACTAGAGCCAAAATAAAATAATGGGGGGATGGATGCTAATAAATTTTGGCTGCGCCCTTAAAAAAACCAAAACATGTTTATAGAGCCATAACATGGGGCCAGTTCAATATGTTTATAGCTCTGTTTATAGAGCTATAACATGGGGCCAGTTCAATATGTTTATAGCTCTGTTTATAGAGCTATAACATGGGGCCAGTTCAATATGTTTATAGCTCTATAACATGTTTATAGAGCTATAACATGGGGCCAGTTCAATATGTTTATAGCTCTATAACATGTTTATAGAGCTATAACATGGGGCCAGTTCAATATGTTTATAGCTCTGTTTATAGAGCTATAACATGGGGCCAGTTCAATATGTTTATAGCTCTATAACTATTTATAGAGCTATAACATGGGGCCAGTTCAATATGTTTATAGCTCTATAACATGTTTATAGAGCTATAACATGGGGCCAGTTCAATATGTTTATAGCTCTATAACATGTTTATAGAGCTATAACATGGGGCCAGTTCAATATGTTTATAGCTCTGTTTATAGAGCTATAACATGGGGCCAGTTCAATATGTTTATAGCTCTGTTTATAGAGCTATAACATGGGGCCAGTTCAATATGTTTATAGCTCTATAACATGTTTATAGAGCTATAACATGGGGCCAGTTCAATATGTTTATAGCTCTATAACATGTTTATAGAGCTATAACATGGGGACAGTATTGTTGCATATGAAGATGACACATAATCTACAATGAAGAAAAACTTTTATAGATACATCACCTGTCCTCAAGGGTACTAGTTTGAGGGCAGTTGATGTTGAAAAGAATAGTCGATACTTAGATTGTAATAATAATAATAAACAATATTAATGGTATTATAACAATACGTTTCACTCAAATTCGTATGTGTAGTACTTGAGGAATCCCAGAAAGAGGTCCCCCATTACGTATAGTAAATAATAATATATAATAATATAACAATAAGCCTTACTCAAATTTGTATGTGTAGTACTTGAGGAATCCCAGAAAGAGGTCCCCCATTAAGTATAGTAAATAATAATATATAATAGTATAACAATAAGTCTTACTCAAATTCGTATGTGTAGTACTTGAGGAAGCCCAGAAAGAGGTCCCCCATTACGTATAGTAAATAATAATATATAATAGTATAACAATAAGCCTTACTCAAATTCGTATGTGTAGTATTTGAGGAAGCCCAGAAAGAGGTCCCCCATTAAGTATAGTAAATAATAATATATAATAGTATAACAATAAGCCTTACTCAAATTCGTATGTGTAGTACTTGAGGAATCCCAGAAAGAGGTCCCCCATTACGTATAGTAAATAATAATATATAATAGTATAACAATAAGTCTTACTCAAATTCGTATGTGTAGTACTTTAGGAATCCCAGAAAGAGGTCCCCCATTAAGTATAGTAAATAATAATATATAATAGTATAACAATAAGTCTTACTCAAATTTGTATGTGTAGTACTTGAGGAATCACAGAAAGAGGTCCCCCATTAAGTATAGTAAATAATAATATATAATAGTATAACAATAAGTCTTACTCAAATTCGTATGTGTAGTACTTGAGGAAGCCCAGAAAGAGGTCCCCCATTACGTATAGTAAATAATAATATATAATAGTATAACAATAAGCCTTACTCAAATTCGTATGTGTAGTACTTGAGGAAGCCCAGAAAGAGGTCCCCCATTACGTATAGTAAATAATAATATATAATAGTATAACAATAAGCCTTACTCAAATTCGTATGTGTAGTACTTGAGGAAGCCCAGAAAGAGGTCCCCCATTACATTTAGTAAATAATAATATAACAATAAGTCTTACTCAAATTCATGTGTGTAGTACTTGAGGAATCCTAGAAAGAGGTCCCCCATCGACTCACTGTTATTCATTTTCTGCATCGACAACGGTGCACTCAGCTTCAAATCACGGATGTCAGTGTTCGGGTTGAAGTGGCCCTACGAAAAACATTTTATTAAATCTTGAAACATGTCCCACAGCTTAAAACAGTTAGAAAGATTTTTAATGGCTATCCATTCATGTCACATGATGTGGCGTTTTAAGGCTTCAACCTTTCAGAAAAATGTGGATTATTTCCCTTTTCTGTTATACACGTATATATGCTGGGCTCAGCCTGTACATTGCCAAATTAGTCAATTGTTAATTTTTTTTATATAAAATAGCTACAAAACTTAGTCTTTGGCTAATAAAATAAATTTCAAGGAAGTACTCTACATTTCTAAAAATGGGCTTAACCAAAATCTGTTCCAGTATGAAACCAGTACAAGCAGTTTAAAAGTTAACAAAGATTTTGGTTTTCCTTTGGCACTAATACTAAAGTTATGAAGCTGATGAATTTTTGCCATGCGAATGTTTGTTATGGAAACTTAAATATATAAAATGATCATGCCCCCTTAGTCTATTTGTAAGAAAGTCATTCTCTGCTCCATATGGTAACCTGTATGGCAACAAAACACAGATGTATATGGCCCATATGCCTACACTACAGTTGGCATTAACAACAACAATTCCATATTATTTAAAGATGCTCCAATCCATGATCAATTATCATGAACTGATGTCATGGCTTCTAGATTATGGTAGCCCCACTCCCATGTCTAGTGATATTCAATGTTGGGCTAGTAAATAACTACTACTGTCATGCGCCACGGCTAATGAATTTTTTTTGTCAAATGTTGCAGTTAAGTCTATTTTGTAAATATGAATATCCTGCCCCCACCCCAAACCCCCAATGTTAGTGTTTTTAAGCTCTATCTCCCTCTTTAGGTGACATATCTGATTATTACTATTATTTAGTAAAATTGTATTAACTTAAAGTAAAGTAGGGCTAGTGAATTTTTAATTGTGGCTAGTAAATTTTAAAAATCACTGATCCCATGGCTAGTGGATTTTATAAAAATTCTAGAAGGCCTGGATGTGTTGATTGATTATAGTGAAAATCCTTAATCAATTGTGTGGGAAAATATTATCTGTAATTGTTCTTCCAGAATAGATGATGGATGATAAAGTTTTGCTGAAATAAATGTATATTTGATAAAAGAAATATAAATACTTACAGGATACACTTTCTGCAAACAAGGTAGAACAGGAGGCTTGCAGCCATCTTGAATAAAATGAGATTGTATTAAATTAATGGGAAACAATACAAGCATAAACTTCAAATAAAACAGTTAAAGTTAAAAACATTGACAGGAACATTGATTATATGGGGAATACTACACAAGAGGCCGATACATACTATTTATCCTACGAATTGTTTTAAAACATTTAACAAGCAAAAGTGAGTTGGATATGACACAAACTTAATGTGGTATTCATTTCTTACACATATCGTCAAAAAAACAGGTTTAAAACAAATTCAAATGACTTTTCCAATCAAACTTATTTAGAGCCCTTGAACTTTCAATTAACATCAATGTACATCACAGAGCAATCAGTTTCAGGTTAACTTATACATCACAGAGCAATCAGTTTCAGGTTAACTTATACATCACAGAGCAATCAATTTTGATGGTGCTTATTTTATTGGATGGTATAGATGTGGCGACCAGATTATATAATTTTCACCTAAAAGCAAAACGTTTCGCCAAATTCTTTATTCAACTTCAAAAATTGCAAAAATCAACAGTTATTTTCTAAAAAAAATGTCAGTTATTACATGGAATTATTTCACCAAATTAAAATGAAATTCGCCAATTATTTTCAAAATTCACAAATGGCAAATTTGGCAAGTGCCAGAGTTATGTTTTTAAATCAATAACACATATTCATGTTATTGCTGAGTGAGATCATAAATAATGCATGGTGTTATTACATATGGAGTCATTTTGCAGGAACTATAGAAACTAATAAAAGCAGTCAGACAAAACTAAATTATTACAGAACAAAATTACATCCCACATGTCTAGAACTTAAGTAATGTAGTGGATTATTAACGAACAGAAATAAATCATACATGTCTACAATCCACACTTTATAGAAAAACAAATGTGACATAGTTATACTGAAATCATCTTGTAAATAGTGGATTATTAACAAACAGAAATAAATCATACATGTCTACAATCCACACTTTATAGAAAAACAAATGTGACATAGTTATACTGAAATCATCTTGTAAATAGTGGATTATTAACAAACAGAAATAAATCATACATGTCTACAATCCACACTTTATAGAAAAACAAATGTGACATAGTTATACTGAAATCATCTTGTAAATAGTGGATTATTAACAAACAGAAATAAATCATACATGTCTACAATCCACACTTTATAAAAAAACAAATGTGACATAGTTATACTGAAATCAACTTGTAAATAGTGGATTATTAACAAACAGAAATAAATCATACATGTCTACAATCCACACTTTATAGAAAAACAAATGTGACAAAGTTATACTGAAATCACCTTGTAAATAATGGATGAGCATCAGAGCTAGTGAGTAACTCGACAGGGTCATCTTGCGGGCATCGTTGATGTCGTGAAACCGGGCCCAGTGTTTGATAAACAACATCAATGGCCGCACTCTCCAGTCCACTGAATCACAAGAAACAACAGAAGACTTTATTACATGCAACATAAACAATCTATATTTAAAATAATAAAATGGGTAAATGGACAGTTCATAGCATTAAATGAAAATAAAATATGTAAGCCTATATACAACTTTTCACCAAAATACAAAGATATACACACCTCATTCTCTTTCAAAATTCCCTGCTTTTCTAACACAGTAGTAAACACACAAAATAAAACCTTCAAACACACCCTTTATTTTTAAAACAATAACGATTAAATTATTTTTGAGGTGATGTATGTGGATCTTCTTTTTTAAAAGTCTAAACTGTAAAAAACTTTAATAATTTTCTCTTTTCGTGAATGACCTCAAACAGTTAGCTGTTGGGACGTTCAGACCAGTCTACTTACTTAGGAGTAAAAGAAAGGAAATGGTTTATTTAACAACGTACTCAACACGTTATATACGGTTATATGGCGTCAGACATATGGTTACGGAGCACACAGATATTGAGGGAGGAAACCCGCTGCCACCACTTCATGGGTTACTCTTTTCAACTGGCAACAAGGGATCTTTTATATGCACTATCTCACAGACAGGATAGCACATACCACAGCCTTTGATGTACCAGTCGTGGTGCACTGGCTGGAACGAAAAATAACCCAATAGGGCCCACCGATGGAGATCGATCCCAAACCGACCACGCATCAAGCAAGTGTTTTACCATTGGGCTACGTCCCGCCCTAGGAGTAAAATGCCATTTGTTGGAGGTCAGGCTAAGTTGAATAGAAAACTGATACTATTAGCAAACATAAGAAGACAGTAGAAACCTGACCAATATCACTGTACGGTGATTAATACTCACTGGAAGCGTAGTACCTGAGTAGATGCGTGTTTCGAATTCCAACTGAATTGTTCACATTTAGGTCACACTCCACTCCACTAGGAACAAGATAAACATTCAACAGTTAAAATTTTAAATTTCAGTCATAATCAAGTGACAGTTTTCAATTGGGAATTGGGAAATTGTTTAACATGCACATTCAGAGCAAGCTGTTCTAGCGCACAGCTGTCCTGGGCACAAGTACCGGCCTCAGCCGGTTCCTCCGTCCAGGACAGGAAAGGGTTGGGGTGGGTGAAGGAGGGATCGCCTGCACTGGCAGGTGCAAGGGAGCACCAGCAGTCCAACTGTAGTTGGTAACAGGTGGGGGTGGTATGGTGCTATGTAATTTGGAATATCCCGTAGGATTAAGCCAAAGGGAAATGAGTGCACATTTTGATGAAGGAAGTTCAAAGATGCCAAACAGTATATATACATCCAAGATATTAGAAAGATATCTGTTCCTTTATTAATAAACTAACCCAAAAATATACATATAAATATTAGTAATAGTATAGCTAAGATACAAGATAAAACATGCACGATAAATTAAATGATATTTTTTTAATTAATAAAAACATACAGGGGTCACCTTACAAGATTGAGTTCTCAAAAACATTTAGCTTCATGTTTATAACATATACAACAGAGTTTGAAGGGAAAAAGGCATAACAGTAACAGTCAACCTACCTTATTCGATCAAAGAATTTCATAATAGGAACCTTTGCTCGTATGACAGTAGGACTTTTAATAAAAGCTAAAAAAAAAAAAAAAACAGACAAAAAACATAACAATTACAATAGAAAAGACAATTAAATTAACAAATAAACTGACTCAACATTTTCATTAAAGTACATGTTTTGTAAATAACCTTTCATTAAAAATCATCACCAGTTTACAAAACTTCAATTTGTAATATTCCAATATTATCTGTACAGAAGTAAAAACATTGTAGATAAATACAATGATCAGTCTTTAAATATATATTTTTTAAACATGCAAAATACATTTAAAGGGCTTTACCTCCATATTGCAGCACACTCAACTGAAATGTTAGCAACACTGTTTACTATAATATATTAACATTGAATTCGAGGGCATTTATCTAAGTGATAAAAAGAAATGAACGAAGAGCTTAATGATATCCCAGCTCTGTGAAATAAACATCTCTGACCAAACTAAGGAAATTTTGAAAATGGTATCAATGGATCTTTAACATCCCAGCACAAAAAAACAAAAGTTAATGGATGTCAAACATCAGAAAAATGGATGAAAAATTATTAAGATAGACTTCTATTATGAACATCAGTACAACTGAATACTCACAACATTTGCGTATTGCTCTGTGAATCATAAATAGTATTTCTGTAGCTTCTTTCTTCTGGTCAATCTGAAATCAAATAGAATTCAAACTCGTCTTCAAAATATTTAATCTTAGAATCCTTAAGCCCCATGCCAATAAATATGTATATCCAGTGATGCCCAAATTTAATAAACAATGGCAACAAACAAAAGAAATCACATTAGAACACAAATCTTGTAATGTTTACTATGATGCCATTGTATTTGCATCAAACCAGGCAATTTGGATAATAAGTATAAACATAAACTTACTTCTAAGCATTTAACAAATTTTAGAACTTTATTATAAAACATTTTAACACTTGGATAATGATCTGTTTACTGGTATAGTGAATAGTACCTGTGCTGGTGATAACATGAGGCAAAGATCCATATCAGATGTCTTCGTACCAAATCCACTCATTGATGACCCCACAATATACAGACCACAATCTGAACAAACATTAAAAAACAAGAACAAATTATAAAATCAAACAAGGAATCGGAAAAGCTGCAAATCCCTTGCCATTGAATAATACTGTTCCTCTATTTGAAGATTCATGAAAATCATTTAAGAAATTGGAGAAACTTGAGGTGTTTTCTCTTTTATAGATACATTACCTGTCCTCAAACAAGTGCACTCCCCTTGGAGTGCACTTGTTTGAGGACAGGTAATGTGGAAAAGAAATAAAACATTTTGTAGGAGGATCAGGTCAGGTCAGAGTATTTAACATGCACATTCAGGACACAAGTAGTAGGATCCATGTGACAGACTATAGTCTCATTACTGTCTTAGCCTTCTGCAGTTGCTATCAGCCCAATATATCATGGCTCGAAAATTTATTTCGTGAAGTGGGAAATAATCTTTAATAAATCAAGCTAAATTCTAGAAAGATGACAAGAGTACGTCATTGTCTATACATGTACATAAGGAATTTTTATGAATATATCTCAGAGCAGAATCCATTACACATTTGTACATACATGTGTACATGTAACGGTTAACTGTGCGGATCTTAAATTCAATTGCATTTTTATGAATATATCTCAGAGCAGAATCCATTACACATTTGTACATACATGTGTACATGTAACGGTTAACTGTGCGGATCTTAAATTCAATTGCATTTTTATGAATATATCTCAGAGCAGAATCCATTACACATTTGTACATACATGTGTACATGTAACGGTTAACTGTGCGGATCTTAAATTCAATTGCATTTTTATGAATATATCTCAGAGCAGAATCCATTACACATTTGTACATACATGTGTACATGTAACGGTTAACTGTGCGGATCTTAAATTCAATTGCTGTCCTTTTCAGTCTGTACATACTGATACATGTAACGGTTAACTGTGCGGATCTTAAATTCAATTGCTGTCCTTTTCAGACTGGACATATACTGACACAACAAAACAATTTCTCTTTCATGTCTAAAATCTCAGTAAGCTGAACTGTTTGTTCTAAATGTATACACATGGTGAATTCACGTACATGGAAACACTCCCTTTAAAACAGCATACAATGCATTGCGCAGTTGGATCTTCTTCTGGTACAACTCCTCTGTCTGACGTTGCTGAACGTAGTAACACCATATCGCTTCACTTATCTGAAATATACAAAGCTATCAGTATCATATACTAATTGTGTCAAAAGCATGATCTATGAAATCCATCATTACAATCAACATGATTTTACACTTATCAGCAATGAATCAATAATAGTTTGTATTGATTAGGGTAGTGATGTTTCAATGATCAATTACAATCAAAAATTGATTCTGTGAGAAAATATCAATTATATCTGTTCCTCCAGTTTAGATGAGGTTTTTATCTCGGTTGAGTCAATACGCTTGAGTCAATATTAGATTTGTGTCGATACATTTTTGGGTCCCAACGTAGACTTTTATATGGAAAAATGTCTCAATGTGTTGACATTTATATTATGTTAAAATAAATAAAAGATTTAAAAAGGCAGATATGAATTGTGCTATCTGAAATCAATGCCGTACCGGTATTGTGAGCATGTAACCAACCATCAAAAGTGTTGCTCACATTTGACTGTAAACACATGATTTGTACATGTAGTTATTGTAACAGTCACGTGTAAGATGAACAAATAAAATTATCTAATAGCTTAAAAGAAAACTCTAGCAGATGACGATTGTTACAGAATGCAACTAGTAATGTGACTTATGGCTTTGAGAAATTGTGGACTGGTAAAAGTAGGATTAATTTGTCTTGATTGGTTAACTAGTTGTTAATTGACATAGAAGGCAGCAATCTCGGTGTTTATTCAGTGATGCCACTGTTTCCACTATGCTGACTTTCTTATGTCGAGATATTTGTATATGAGGAGGAATATACATGTGTCGACGACAGCCTGGAGCTTTACCACTCAGGCTCCAATGCCAAATGACGGCGTTGTTAAAGAGGTGTTAACTGCCCATGGCCCTGAAATTGATGCAAGGATTGTCACGGAAAACGATGAGACATCGATGTGCAAATGTTTTAGCTCTGCAGCTTTGATGCGACAAACATTATTCCATGAATTAGGCGTGGAATTTTGTATTTGTTCTTCTACAAAACATTTGGTGTAACTGTATTTTGTTATAACGTTCTTATAAATTCATGTTTATTAAAAACAAAATTAGATTGTTCTAACGTCCACAGTGATTTTAATTTTACAATTTATAGAAATTTTAAAACATGATCAACTTTGTTCAGAACGTGCACAGTGGTACAATAGATTGATTAATTTATTTTTCATAGAATATATTTTTTTTATTAGCTTACATATTTCACTTAACTGAATATCTGGTTAACTCAGTATTTGTTTGTGGTCCCCACAATATCGACACAACAGTGTTCGACTGTATTTATGCAGAATAGGGTTAGGACTATGGTGTTTGCAGCACTCAACATGTATTTGTTATAAAACACAAAACGTACACACCTCAGAACTAGGATCAGTGACTTTAATGAGTTACGGAGTTTCACCTAACATGCTGTTACCACATAGGCTATTCTTTTATACTAGCAACAAGGGGAAACACATATTTTACTTTCAGGGTTCACTTTGTTCATTGCCAAATTAGCCAATTGCTCATTTTTATACACAGTTGCTATAATATGTTGCATTTGACTGATAAAACTGTTTAAACTAGCCATTTTTAAGTCATTCTCAAGAAAATATTCTAAAAAGAAAATTCTTCCCTGTATATGGACTGCATTAATGCAAAAACATTTATTATCCACATAGTTCAACATAACAGAGTTAATAGAAGCCATATGAAGCACACATGTAGTAATGATGTGTTTTGGGAAGTGATTTTGGGAAGTGATATCATAATATGACGCTGCTTCCCCAGTCCTAGCTTAGTCCCTGCAAGTGAAATATGACATTATTTCAATATTCATTGAAACAAAGAACAATAATAATATGGATAATAAAGAAATTACTACACTTGTGTGCGAGTTGTACTGATTATTACAAAACTTGTGTCAGGATTCATGTATTACCCTCGTTCTCGATTGAGCAATACAAAAATCACGACACTCATTTTGTAAAATCAGTACGACACACAAGCTCGTATACTAATCTCTATGTACCTTGTCAGTCTTTGTGCAAGTGGGTGTACTGGGTAATGTGTTGTCTGGAATTGGACTTTTTTGTCTCTTTTTATTTTCTTCCCATCTTGCCTTCTTCGGAGATGGTTTTGGACTGGACTGATGACTTCTCCTGCACAAACAAGTTTGAAGAAAATTAAATTTCATTTCACTACATGATAATATCAGTCTTCCATGCTGTAAAACGCATATAAAGTACATATAAGAAAAATGTTTATTACATATATGGAATCTTGTCTTAAAGCAAATGAAACAAAAATGTTCTGTATTTAAATATACTTTTGAAAATAATATTTTAAATTTCAAAATACAGTGAAACCAGTCTAAACCGGATCACACCAGGGACCTGATATTTATCCAATTGAGAAAGAATGCAGTGTTTAGAGGGTCGCATTTTAGCATTTAGAAAATTTGGGACCATGAAACTTGGCCAGTTTTGACAGGATTCTGGTTTAATCAGGGTCCAGTTTAGACAATTTTTACTGTATTTTACAACTATCTAAACAGATTTTAAGTTTGTTATTTGCTACACTTTTGACAATGTTTCTTCTTCTATTTTTTTTTGGCCACTACACATTTGTAAGAAACGAAGGGTTCTTACTTTCCAAGTTTTGATGTGTACATTTTGTCATCAGGTTTTAAGCTCGTGCTCGGAGATGCAGGTTTCGAAAGCACTGTTGGAGAAAGTCTGTTGGAATTGGGAGATGCTCTGCTTGGAGAAACAGACTTTTCCACAGGAGGAGAGTCCGACTGGCTGAAATGATTAATTTTCTTCAGGATATCCGCACGAATATCTTCCCTTACATCAGAAAGTGCAGATGTTACAGGTTTCACTGGGGAATGTTGTTGAGTAGACTGCATCAAAACACTATGTGGGATGGAGTACGGCACGTAACTCTGAACGGGAAAATACACTGGACTGTGGGTGGGTGGCTTGGGAACAAGACCTGAAGTGCTGGCTTGAGTGAGAAATGACGGATGTCGTGGACCGACGTTAGCATTTCGAACATGGTCAATCAGGCCAGGGTTCAAGCACAAACGGTTTGGAAACATTCCAAGAAGTTTATTTCCCAACAACCGCAGAACATTAAGCTGCTCAATACACTCTTGTAGATGGAAATTCAGCAGGTAAATGCAGTGAAAAGCAGAGAGAAACGAAGCAGTTCTTGATTTATGCACAAAATGACACAGCAGCTGAGGCATTCATGCAACAACTGAAATAGAAGAAGTTAAGACACTAAACGTTAAATAGTGAGAGAATGCACGACTAGTGACTCAGGCATGTGTTTACCCCCCCCCCCCCCTCCAGATTTAGTCGATGGCAATGTCAGAGGTTAAGCCTGTGACAGGCATGTGCAACAACTGTGGTATATCGTATGCACACATAAAATGAGTTCAGCTCAGCTCAGATATGTGTGCAGGGGAGGGTTTTGGGGGTCAACAAAGCAAATTTTAGTTTTTTGCCAATATATTTTCCAAGGGAGCATGACTCAATCCCCATATAAACTTTGGCTGCCATAGTCTAGACCCCACTGTTACAATTCCTGCACATGCATACTGAATCCCGTATTTTTCAATAATATCATCCCTGTCAGATTTTAGCTCGTCAATTTCATTTAATTCCAGTTGTAAAGGGTGTAATGATAATGCTTAGAATTACAATAGCACAGGCTATCTGCTCCAGGAAGGTTGAATAACAGGAAAGGAAAAACCCAGAAGAAAACACTATCAAGTGATCTTACCTAATCTTAGTGAATAGACCAGGGAAAATGTTTGTTTATTTTAACAATACCACAAGAGCACATTGATTTATTAATCATTGGCTACTGGATGTCAAACATTTGGTAATTTTGACGTATAGTCTTAGAGAGGAAACTCGCTACATTTTTCCATTAGTAGAAAGATATATTCTATATGCACCATCCCACAGGCAGGATAACACATACCATGGCCTTTGATATACCAGTCTTGGTGCACCAGCTGGAATGAGAAATAGCCCAATGGGCTCACCGACGGGGATCGATCCCAAACCAACAATGCATCAAGTGAGCATTTTACCACTGGGATATGTCCTGCCCCAAACATGGGGAAAAGATACATGCCTGAATATATTCACTACATACATATATTAAAACTGTACTGCAAGATCAACATACTATAATTTGGGTTCAGCAATATCAACTCTTTTGACAGGGCTCTGTCAAACTTGAATAAAATAGTATTTAAATTTTGTCTAAAGATTTAAATATATCAAGTTGATTAAAATTAGCTCTACGGGGTGTAATTGCATGTAGACTGATGCTCTGATAATGTGATTTCAGCTAACACCTAAGAGTTCCTACAACCACAAGACAACTTGGTCCCTTTTCATTTGTGTAAGTTAATGTCACTTTTCACCCTTCTTATATAGGGATTAATGACCAAGGCTTAAGATTGCATCAAAGTTGAGGCGACAAATGTGACCAAAATACTTATGCCCAAAATAATCATGCACAAATTACGTGAAAACATGCTGACCTCAAAATATTTCACCTCAAAACCATTAAAATGTTATGTTTAATTAAATTAAAATAACTTGTAAATGCATTTCTGAATATACTGACAACTCTAAAGCAGCTGTTAATGACAGTCCTGAACTAAACCAACCTTCTTGGACTCAGAAAAGACAAAGTCCCCGCGGTGCCCAAATTAGTGAAATCTAAAGCCCAGAATGATTTAGGCCAACTGTCTGGCAATTAAACACCTCCATAGGCACCCAACAAATGCTCTTTTTCTTTCTTAAATAATAATAATAATAATAAATGTGATGAACTAACACAGGATGGGGTGACCTATAAATTTGAAAATGAACTCACATTGCAAAAGGGGGGAGGGGGGTTGAACAGACATTTTGTTTTGGGGAGACTGTCAGGCATTTCGTTACACCCAGGGGCGGGATTTAGCTCAGTCAGTTGAGTGCTCACTTGAGGTGCGGAAAAATATCCGCCCGGTCCCCCCCTCCCCTAACCCTAACCCCAACCCTAACCTTAACCCCAACCCTAACTAAAAATAATAATGGAGGGGACCGGGCGGATATTATACCTGAGGTGCTTGCATCAAACCGCCTCTGTATATCCATTCAACTGATTGGGTGTTTTCTCATTCCAACCAGTACACCACAACTGGTTAATGGCAGTGTGACTGTCACCCAGTGTGAACTGTGAAGCACTAGACTTTGAAGACATCTGTATACTGGTAGTTAAGAAAGTTAAAGTTTGTTTTGTTTAAAGACAGTACTTGAGCACATTGATTTATTAATCATTGGCTATTGGATGTCAAACATCTGATATGGTAGTTTTAAGCTTAAAAAAACTTCTTGTTTTGTGGGGTTTTTTTAACTGAGAACCACGCACGGGCTAGGCATTCAATCATTTTTTTAAATTAGAACGATCTACTACTTGTAATGTATTTTAATTGTAAGGCAGTCGGCAAAACTACATTATTATAATTTACTTTTAGGTGAAAAATCGTCAGATCAAATAAAACCGTGGTAATAAATATACCACAACCTTCTTTCGACAGCTCTTCACAGGTGAATAGACAGGAGGTGAATAGAGTTATCTTTCTTAATTTTGTGCGAACGTCACTAGTCGGTACTTGTGTGATATTCGTCACTAGAATGTGCGTAGTTCCTGACGTCACCCACCAAACAGAATGGCGTGTGGCAAATAACGGTGAACTAGGAGTTCATGAAAAAAATTAACTTTATTGATGAAGTAATACTAATTGATATAGTTCATTATACCAGTTAATAGTTTTTATATGTAGTTAGGAAGCCAAAAGTGGTATTGATTTTCAACAATGAGTGTAGATGCTTACGGACCGAGCTCACAAACTTTAACTTTCCTGGATACCGAAGAAACTGACCTCATTGGTGCCGACACCCAAGGGTCCGACTTTGATTTTACCGACTTTACTCTTCCTTCTCAAACCCAGTCACAAACTCAGGCTTCCCAGTTAGACGCTGGTCAAAGTCAGAGTCAGGTATTCAAAATATTTTGTTTAAAATTTTTAACTTACATCATTGAAAAATGTCTTATTTTTAAAGTTCTATTTTTTTTTTTGGTTTGTTTCCTTTTTTTTCCTTTTTTTTTTTTGCATTATCTGTTCAGCCTATTTACCAGATGGTAGCCGGGGTTTTCCTGGGGACAAATGTGCCTACCAGGAATTAATTTCGCTTGTAGCTTGCAGGGCTCGAAACTCGCCAAAACATATTATATGGTGGCCCAAAACAAAATATCTGGGCCACTAACATTTAATTTTCAGTGGCCCAGACTTGATTTAGGTAGCCTAAACACAAAATATTCATAATGTGTATTTCATGTGTTAAGCGAAAGTTTTAAGTCAGCATATTAAATGTGTAATACAATTAATAATAGTAGCTCATGTGTTATAGAAAAAAGATTGCCCAAATAATAATATTTGGGCAATTAACACCGTTACTTTTTTAATATTTAAGTCGCCCAAACAGGACTTTGATCGCATTTGGCAACCTGGCCCTGAGCTTGTGAAGAAAATAGTAAACAAAATATTTCTTTGAAAAATAATGCTTTATCTCCAGGCTGTAAATGACTAAATCACGACAGAAGACATTTTATTTATACCCCAGCAGGCATTCATAACCGGGGAATTATAAATCATAATTTGTCACTGAAAAATTATTATGCATTGTTGTAACGTACAATATTGTTGGACGATTTAATACTTAAAGTTGTTACACATATACGTGACACGCCCACAGCAGCAGGCCACACAACAGCAGAGTAACTAGATTTTGTGGTGTGGTCTCATGTGTAAGACCTAAGCCACGCCACAAAAAGTTGCTTGACTGTGGCACGGTCACAGGCATCATGTGACACAGAATAGAACCAGTCCTGTTCCATGCAACACGGCAAATAATTTTGTACGCCAGGACGTGACATTTGTTTTTTGGTAATATTTCAATACTGTTATGTCAGATTTAAAAGTTAGGTATCAGGACATCATATCTAAAATATACTGCATATGAAAATACTGCTTTCCCTTCTTTCATACCATAATTAGTATATTAAATTATTTTTCTAAATATATAATGTCACGTCCTGGCTGATTTGACATATATAAAAGTTAGTTTTATTTAAAAACAATTTTTCAGAAATAAAAATCCTTTTTAATTCTCCTCCTCCTCATTGTTCCAAGTATAAATAAAAGGTATAATGATGACTGGTTGTATTAAATGATTAAAATAACCACCTCAAACTTTGAGCCAGGAAGTGACATTGAGCCAGGACGTGACATTCAAGACGGCATGTTAAATTGAGTAAAGATTAAAAATAAATTAAATCTCTCTATATAGAAACATTGGCAAAACTGACTAAATAATGCACATGTACCTAAAAGAAATTACTTTTATTTTCAATATTTTTGCTCTCACCATCAAGAATCGGAAACAGAGAAACTGGACGTTCGGGGAGCATGTTTAATATGGATTTATGTAGATACAAAAATACTATTATCAATTAATTCTATGCTTCTGTGTTTTGATCAAACAATGAATTATTAATAATCCCACCAATTTAAAGAATATTGTATTCATACCAAATGTTCCATTTTGTGAATCCAAACTGGTGTACACATACAATAAATATTGTGTCAAAGAATTGATCAAATACAATGTGATACTAAAATCTTACGTTTATTCCTTGGCAGATACAGATATCTAAACATGAATTGGAATATATAAAGCAACATTTCTCCAGTGAAGGATGTAATTGATAAAGATATATACATGTGGAAGATAAAACTTGGGTTGGGAGAATTCAAATCAATTGTGTCGTTGAGATTTTTGCTATTGTCATCCATCAACAGTTTATATTAATATACATTGTTGATAGTTTGGTCTATCAGATAATGATGAACAGAAAGAAGAAACTGTCCAAAAACAATAATTTCTGTACTGACTGGGGTTCATATTTTGAATTCCAATTAAATCAGATGAGCATAAAAAATACCAACAAAAGGCAAAATATATATTAATTCTAAAATATATCGTAAATTGCAAACAAGAATTCAACAGAATTAAATGTCTGGCTTACCATAAACTATTCAGTGTCATTGATAGTGCATCTGTAGATATCTATCTCAATGCATGTTACAAATGTTTTTAAAACATTAAAAAAATTAAACTTCAAAAAATTAAATTAAAATTTTAAATAATAAAGTTGAAAAACAAATTTTGACATGCACTAAGGTGAACTTTCATAGATAGAACTATAAATGAAGCTTTACTGATGCAGGACATGTAATTTATGAGAAATGTTGCTACATTTGTACAATCAATGTTGAGCTAAATGCAAAAGTTGATGCCGCAGCCAACAAAAAAGTTATACCTATACTTCATCTTTTTAGTTTGTACATGTATTGTAATGTAAAGGTAAGACTAACATCAGTAGGGCGTAACTTCGTTCATGCAAAAACTATAATCGCTCATCAGAAAATGTAAACAGACGTGTTTTGGCTAATATATATATATATTTTTTAAAGGTATATAATAAATACAGAACCTCACATACGTTATTTTCGCTTCCTATTTATTGCACACGTTTAATTTGAGCAAGAACATACCACTCGACCGATACGCAGTCTCGTGGTAAATATTCTTGCACACAATAAACTCGTGCAATAAATAGGAAGCGAAAAAAACGTATGTGAAGTTCTGTATATTTATTTACTTTTTGACACCTGTGTGGTTACATTGAAATATAACAGATGTAACAGAACTGATGGGGTAGTGTGCTGAAATGTAAATGGCAGCTTTCAAGTTAGTCCCAGCATACCAAATAATAATAATAATTTAGTATTTATGAATAAAATTTTGAGAAAAACTAAGAAAATCGCCATCTTAGATTCTCATTTGATTACCGTTGCCGGTTAACCTTTCCACTGGAGAAAATCGTTCGTGCAAACACTAAAACCCCACGAACGACATATCGTTGCCTGAAAAAATCAAATTTTATGCCCTGCATCAGGATAAACAATGTTGTCACTGGTTATAACAGTGTATTATATGAATATATTGTATGAGAAACTTTTTTTTTTTTTTTCCACAATGACAGTTCAATTAATTACGATTTTATGCACTTATTTTGATGATAAAAACACTTAAAACAAGTAAATATCATTGATTTCATAAATTAACAGTATTTCCTTAGTAGTATTTGATATACATATCATTTATTAGTTGTATAAGTGAACTGGACAAAAAGTCACGTCCTGGCTTGTACTGAAATTTGTAAAAGTAAATCTTACAAGTTACATCATAAAGAATATTTTTTTTTGTAAATTGCTATACAGCATTTAGAAATAGACTGGATATTGTGTTAAACAGTGTATTTCAATAAGCAAACATTCTATCAGGAAAACAGAGTTTTGGAATTTACTGCAGTGTTAAAAAAATTATGTCCATTTTCGTCACGTCCTGGCACATTTTACTTTTTACTTTATAAGTCTTTTTTTTTTACAAACACAAAATTAGGCCTGACATGCTTATACTACTACAGGGCACAATATTTCACGCGAACCGCCGTTCTGTTAGCGTGTCGGTTACGCAAAACTAAATTTACGCGAACCGCAAATTGGTTACGTCATGACCTGTAAATATTCAAAAATTAAAACTTGCAAACTTCATGATTACAGGAAGTTTATTCACGCAGACATACTACTAGTATTCCGACAAATGTTTTAGGCTGAATTTTAGATACTTGATGCGCAGCAAACCAGTAGACAACGTTATATTGCAACAAGTCTAAACTTTTAAAAAAGTTTTAAAGAAATGTGCTCGGACCTCTAGGGACGGCTAAAGTATCTGCTGCTATTTTATCTCTAAAGGAATATATGTAGACATAATATTGGATTGCCTATAATTTTACATATGTTAAAAACAGTTTTAACGTAAACAGGAATCCAAAAGTGTCACAAAAATTGAAAAATACTAACATCGCATAACGAGCTTTAAAAAAACTAACATTTGGAACGTCACTGTAGTATAGAAGTACCATCGATAATGTGAAAGTAACATAACCAGCGCATAACGAAAAATGGAATCCCTTCAAATAATTATGTATCTATTTCATGTGCGTAATGCAAAAACCTAATCCGGGAATAGGTCGAGGCTTATGTAATTGTTCTATAAAATATCCTCTTAAAGCCGCACACCCTAGTTCCATCCAGCGAAAATAAATTATAATTTGGTTAATCTACAAACCTGTAACACACTTAGATCACGTTTTTATCAAATAGAGTGAAAAAGCAGGTTTTATATCGATAAATACCATGGGAATCCCCATGTCCCAATTGCTTGAAATAATTTTGAAAGTTAATATTCTGATGTCACCGGTAGATGTCACTCGAAGCACATCAATGCCTACGTCACGGCGGATTTCACAGAGTGCGCACAGACTTGGGGTGCGTTCTTTTCACCTCTCCTGGACATGTTCCAACTGTTCTGTCCTGGTTGTATCCCCTCTCCAGATATCGTAAGACTTAGCAAAATTATTGGTTTTAAGGGTTTGTAACGTTTTGTATTGAGACACTTACTTGTCTGAACTTTATTGTTACTGAAAATGTTCACGAACTGTGAAGAAAAATCTCACAAATGAACAACAACAAATCGGATGTTGATTTCACGAACCGTGCACGAGAAAACAAACCGAACCAAAATGATAACGGTCACGTGGTATACCAACGTCTGTGACATTGAAATGGAAATATCCCGTCTAAAAATAGATTAGACCTTGTCTGCTCAACGTTTTTTTCTCAAACGTGCGTTTTTAAGAAATACGAAAAATGCATTTTGTGGTATTACAAAAACCAAGATTACCAAAAAACACTTCAGGTGAATGGAAATGATATTCTAAATAATAAACGGTAAGTCAAGTGCAATTTTATTTGTGAAAAAAATTGGTTTAATAGGGAAAAACAACGCCGTAATGGTTAACAACTAGCCGTAACTAGGGTGTGTCCCTTTAAAATTGACTCGAAAAAAGAGAAAAAAAAATGCCTTCGAAAAAAGGTTCAGAATGCATCTACAGCGGTTCTGAGTTTAAACATTTTTCACGGGGGAGACCTCCCGAATCCCCCGGCTTGGGCACACCTTTGGCGTGCGAAATGCTAAAAAAATGTCTGGTTATGCCCCTGTATTTTGTTTCAGTACTGGGGCTGATATTCAGTTCTTTTATAATATTGTTAACTTTAGCAAGCATTAAAGACATATTTTTTTGGTAAAATGTTTTCTTTTGTATTTGTTTTAACTTTGTGTTTGAGCTAAAAACTATGTATTTAAAATATAATTTTGAGGTAACCAATCAGGTAACCCACGGGGTACGCAACTATAATTCACGTAACTGAACAATTGATTACCTAGGTAAAAACCACGTGAACCGACTTCCGGTTACCTCAGATTTCGAAATATTGTCCCCTGTACTATATGTGAAGAGTCTATAAATGATAAAACTGCATTTCCATTTAAAAAGGATTTTTAGTGAAGGAGATCATAAGAGTGAGAATGTCACGTCCTGGCTTAAATTATTACCATGGAATGGCCCATATCTAAAAAAATAATAAAGATTTAAAAAAAAATAGTCCCCTAATGTGGGATAACATTTTTCTGTTCTTTTTATTTCTATCCTCTTCGCCATTGATATTGCTAATTGATAAAAGTATTTTAGTTTCTGTAAAGGCAGTGAATATATTATTTAGCACCCAAGATAAATTATTTTAATGAATCTGCAGTTGAGAGCAAAATATCAGACAGTAGTCAGTAGACACACAAAAGACAGAATGACCGTTCTGATCATATGACAAATTTTGTGCCAGATAAGTGTTTTTTTAGTTTGAGATTGTCGAAACTATAAAAATAAAATGTTTTCATTGCTTAAATAAGACATAATTGTTTATATCAAGCATACTGGTATGGGACACAATAGAGACCTAAAAAAATACTTTTAAATTACGTATTGGTAACTGTCGTAAGCTATGCATTTCTGTACACACTGCATCTTGTTTCCTTTGATCTTCAAATTAATATGTTTTGTCTTGTTTGTAAAAAAAAAAAATTGACATCTTTCACTTAACATTTGAGTCGATATTCGGTTAACTCAACATTTTTTGGTGGTCCCCACGATATCAACACAATGGTGCTCAACTGTATACTCAATTTTATTTTTAAATTTCTGCATATTTTTATCTCTTCAGGTAAATGGATTAGATCGTCCTGTACAGAATGGCTTGGATGGCATTGTCAACTCGGTCACTCAAGGAGTGGCCGAACTCAACTTTGAGGAGGATGAAGAAGAGCAGTTTTATATGAAAGACTTGCCCAAATATGCCTGCTCGTATGTGTTGAGTTTGTCTTTATCACAGTTTTATATGAAAGACTTGCCCAAATATGCCTGCTCGTATGTGTTGAGTTTGTCTTTATCACAGTTTTATATGAAAGACTTGCCCAAATATGCCTACTTGTATGTGTTGAGTTTGTCTTTATCACAGTTTGATTCCATATGCAGGGTTTTAACTTAACGACAGCATAGTGCTATATGAATTGCTGGGGATGGTAGATTCAACCCCTGCAATTGCTCACAGCAATCTGTAATGCTGTGGAGTTTTTAATTCTCCACAAAGTGTCTTGAATGACAAATTCTTGACTTTAAATCCTGATGTCCTGTACTGTTAGTGTTACTAAACTTGTACAAGTTTACAATGTAGCTTGTCTCAATATTGAATGTCTTTTATAGTTTTGGTTGGCATAGAATGGGAATCAGTTGGAATTCTTTGATGATTGTCTGTTTTCACTAACTCGGTAACTGATGAACAATTGATATTGTGCTTATCACTGTTTTAAAGGGACTATCCAAAAACAATTCCTATCATTAAAATGTTGCCTGCTAATAGACATTTTAATGACTAAAATTCATATTAAATATGTACTTTGTCTTGCATAAAATATCAGTGGCTGCATATTAAATGTGTTTTTGATACTTCAAACAGTTCAAATTTTAGGAGACTAAATCCAAGGTGTGCTGTTTACAAATATTGGGAACACCAGAAATTTGCATGTACAGATATAGATATTCTAAACATGAAACTATATGTAACATGTAATTTTAGGTGTTAAAAAATTCTATAATTTGTTGGCAACATCTTACCATTCCGTCTTACAATGGTAGCAGGTTCAGGACAGTCACTTTAATTAAGTGAGTTACGTCAAGATGCATTTGTTTAATTATTTCTTGATTATAAATTGAATATCTCTTCCATGTCCAGTTTTTTTAAATATTGTTTTTTTTTTAAAGTAATTTTCTAGGACACTGAAAAAAACATTCAGAAAATTGAAATATTGCTGTGTATCATTGAATCTAATCAGTTTGAATTGATATTCTAGATATTGTGGGATTCATGATCCATCGTGTGTGGTTTTCTGCAATACTACAAAAAAGTGGTTTTGCAATGGCCGTGGAAACACATCTGGCAGGTAAGAAAACACTTCATCTAATATTTATCATGAATATATAATTCCAGTCTTTTATTACTCTTGTTTTAAATGCTTGGAACTGTCCAAATAATATCATTTGATGTAAATAACTTCAGGAAGCTCTGTTTTGCACTACTTTAACTAATGGAAAAAGTCAAAGCACAGAATGGGGATTCCCTTCAATCCATGTATTGATTTCCTAAGAAAGAATTTGATTGCTGTTTCATAGTAAGTTATATTGCTAAAATAGTAAACATTGGAAAGTACAATAATTTAAGTGGTAGTTTTTTTATTTGTAGGGCGACTAAAACATTTCATACTATCTATATCAAAATTTAAAAAGGTGCCAACTGGCTCCTAGATGGAAAAGTTAACATTGAAGGCTGAGAGTATTACATTTTGGACAGTGTATAACTCAGAACTTTTCCAAATGAAATGCGGAACATTGGTGACAATCGTTCAAAAATGTACTTATATTTTATCAAACTTTTGTCTTACCTTTTCTGACACCTAATAGCTGATGTGTATTTTTGTGCTGGTGTATCATTAAACATTCATTCATTCTTCTGGGGTTGTTGTTAAATTTGAATTGGATTCCATAGATGGCAGTGGTCTATTAATATTGAATGATAAACAAAATGGCTACGTTGTGTGTGGTTGTACATACATGTATATATATATATATGCTTGTGTATTATTTCAGTCACATTATCAACCACTTGGTCCGCGCCAAGGCCAAGGAGGTGACTCTGCACAAGGACGGCCCACTGGGAGAGACGATTCTCGAGTGTTACAACTGCGGCTGTCGCAACGTCTTTCTGCTCGGTTTTATTCCTGCCAAGGCCGACTCGGTTGTTGTGCTGCTTTGTCGACATCCATGCGCCACTCTAAGCAACCTCAAGGACATGAACTGGTAGGGAGTTTGTTTTTATTGCAAATAGTAGTGGATGTATTAAGTAAATGAGCAATTGTGTAATAACACTTTTCATGGAAATGAACTGGTACAGATTTTTTTCCCCGGAAATAGTGCTGTATGTATTACGTAAATGAACAATAGTGTTAAAAACACTTTTCACAAACATCGACAAGTCGTAACAAAATCTTCAAATACGCAGGCCAGGCTCTAATTTAGAATTGAAAAAGTAGGAGAAGTGACTTTTTTCTCAGAAGAAAGGGGAGAAGTTAAGTAAAAATAGGCGAAGTGAACATTTAATAGTATATTTCCAACCCCTTGCAAAAACAAAATGCCGTGGAAAAATAGTGTCCACGCCATTTTCCACTGCAATTTTACCGTTAACATGTTAATATGAATGATAAGTTTATTTGTTTTGTTTGCCATTATGCTGTAAGATTCAGTGATATCAGTGGCAACATTCGTTGACTAAAAATTACGTAACAGTTAACACGCGAATAACGTGTATGATAAAGAATAATGGGGTTGAAAGGGAATGGCAATTTATAGGTATATAGCATAGTCAGTCCGCAGTGGCGTGCCAGTTCAATCTTTATTTTTAAATTCTGTTACATTAAAGTGTCTGAATATATTTATGAAATCTGTCACCAAGACTGAATGCCCTGCTTTCAAACCTAAGTATATCGGTATAGTTTATTTTGGGGTTTTTTCGATTATACCACTCAACACCAGAAAAGGGTAATGTATTTTTTTAATATAAATGATGAAGAACAAGTTTATTAAACTATCGGAACAATCTCTCTATATATGTTTATCTACAAATATCTCATCAGGCTGACCATAACACTTCAGGTGACTTATAGGAGTGAATGCTGAATATTTTACTGAGAATAAAACACGGTGCAACAATGTATAACCTGTCACCCCTCTGCAATCAAGTGGTCCAATGCATGGCACATGTTATGAACAGTCAACAGAGTTCAATGACCTATTTAGAACTAGCTTAATGCTGGTAATTTACATGCATTTTTCTTCATGCCATATGGAGCTAAGATTCATCTATTTAGTAATATGGTGCAGTTACTGTTTTAATATGTTTTCATAATGTTTCACCATGTTCGAATTATACAATCAGTTCTAAACATAATATTTAGATATAAAATACTACTTTTTCTAGTAATAAATTTAAAAAACCCAATTGTATCTGTCACTATGTTAAAATGAAAGTCATAATTAGTATTTTGTGGCATTATTGAAATGAATGTTGCCGAGAAAATTTTAACAACACGACTGGTCACTGCAACCGGCTCAACATGCGTCAATGTATAGTCTGGCGCCAAAATAAAAACATGGACCAACTTACGGAGACACGGAGACACAGTGCCAAGTGAGCTATGACAATAAACAAGTTGTGGTCTTAGCTATACTATGGTGACTTGCGTCAACTTTTGGTGAGGAAAACACTCATTTCGCCGACAAGACTAGGGCCTGGATACATTTCATATACTAATTTAAAATATTATTTGTTTCAACAGGGATCCAAACCAGTGGCAGCCATTGATCCAGGATCGTCAGTTCCTAGCGTGGCTCGTGAAGGTTCCATCAGATCAAGACCAGTTACGGGCTCGCCAGATCTCAGCACAGCAAATCAATAAGCTGGAAGAACTATGGAAGGTACGACTTCATTACCATATATTTATTTCGGCAATAGATGATGCAGGATTTGGGGGGTAATGAAGGTCAATAGACAAATCATAGAAATATTTGCATTACACATTACATGCATTGAATTTAGTGATTTAATACTGTCTTGTAAAACATCTAACTGGTCATAAGTGTAATCACTATGAACATGATTGGGGACTCAAATTACCAAATAAAGAGTTTGGCTACAAGATGAGACCAGTTGATGAACATAATCTCATTTTATGACAAATCCTGTCATAAATTAACCATAATTTAATGCAGACTGTGAAGTTAGCTCAATTCTGTAATCCCACGAAATTTGGGTCGGTAGCGTAAGATCATGAGATCATGATAGAATCCTAAAAACAAAATTTTTGGTTTTGAAGGAGAATCCCGATGCTACACTGGAGGACTTGGAGAAGCCAGGTGTGGACGAGGAACCACAGCAAGTTTTGCTCAGGTTTGTGTCTACTAAAAGCAATATTCACACTGATGGGTGGTTTACATTTGAATGTGATTTGTTTGGGGTTTGTTTTTTTGTTTTTTTGTTTTTTAAACATTTATCAGAGCTTGTTGTTTCATATTGGCCTCTCCGTTATTGCATTTGTCCTTATTCCACTGGATTCATCCCAAAAGCCAAAAAGGGTTGGGGTTGGGGGTCACGGGTTCATTGTGTTCTGTGGAACTTGCACTGTTTTTGGTTTTTGTTATCCATAACCATGATTTAAGCTATCATTTGCCAAATCATCAAATACAAAATTAAATTGGGCAACTGTATTTAGTAATAAATTTTGCTTGTTTAATGATGCCTTATTTTGTTGTTTAGTTTGGCTTGAATAAATGAAATTTGGCTTTATCTTTTTCCATAATGTTTGGCAATTAACAGCAGTTTTGTCCAACTTAAATCGTGGATTACCTATGTCATATGAAGTATATTTCAAGTGGAAAAGATTACTAATTGTTCTCTGCGTGTAGGTATGATGATGCGTATCAGTACCAGAATATTTTTGGCCCGCTAGTGAAGCTCGAGGCTGACTACGACAAGAAGCTGAAAGAGTCACAGACTCAAGACAACATCGTCGTACGCTGGGACTTTGGACTTAACAAGAAACGCATCGCCTATTTCCACCTCCCCAAGGCCAACGATGGTGAGTTACAAAAGAGTTATTGGGTCTCAAATTTATTAAATTAAAGCCTGAGTTTAGTTTGTCATATCTTGCTCTGTAAATTGTTCCTCAATCAGGTCAGGCCATATGGATTTACGTGTACATTCAGAGCAAGCTGTTGTAGCGCACGCATTCCTCAATAATGCACTTTGTTATATATATATGGTGTGTATGTCAAGATTTTGAAAGGTAATACTGACCAGTTGAAAACAAAATACTCTCTTCATGCTGTCGAGGCTAATGTAGACAATGGTATGTAATAGATATTCATTTTGCAAATGCAAATGTTTTTATTGTAACTCAAAATGCTTTCACGTCACTAGATTACAGTACATCTTTTGTCATCTGTAGACCTTGCTGTGGAAATACATTGTGGGGAGTGATTAATTTCTACCCTAACTTAGATTATCGGGAGTCTTTTAAGATATTATCATGTTGTTGTCCATTTTGTTTGGTCATTTAGAAATGAAATATGTAATGGTCGTTTGTTTGCTATCAAGAAAAATAATTGGGCTGATACCGTATTTGACCGGAAATTAGCCCATGTCTTTGAATAAGCCCCTCTCCGTTTTGATAGCATTTAAGAAATTAGGCCCTCATTCGTAAATAAGCCCACCCCCAACTTCGTCACCTTATACATAACACGAAACTGCAAGTTTGTTCAAAGTTCATTTAAATGGTCATACCTCCTGCAGATAATTAAACAAATGTAACACAATATTTTACCACCAGTGAGATTTAGCTGTGTAACAGTGTATAACATTGTTTTCAATTTCATGCCTGCAGGTATTTCTTTGAAGTACCCAAGCTCAAGTCTGAACTAAAACCAATGTCTATTTTTACCACCACCCTGGGTCCGCAGTTAATGCTAATTGGGCAAATACCGTATTCTGATTGGCTAAGAACAATGACCTAGATTGACAATTCTTTGTAATGTAAGCTGGCTGCATGTGTCAGAAACGTGTGTATACGCTATTAAGTTTGTTGTTAATTGCTGTTTTAAGTCTTCTCAGCATTAAATTTTGGATGTAAACAAACAACACTGGTAAGTAATTGTAACATAGAAGGTGTGTTTCTGATAATTAGATACTAGCAGAAAAACCCAATTAATTTAATTAATAAACTATTATTATTTATTAATAACAAATGGAACACTAATTAACAGATGTGTTACTGAATGTTTTTTGTTTTCTTCCTAGTTCATTTAATTATTATTATTTATTTTAATTTATTTTTTTTTTTTTTTTTTTTTTCCAACAAAACTGGCCCCTTGTCTGGGAATAAGCCCACCCCATGCTAAGCTCACAATGAGTTGTCTTGGCCCCCTGGTCTTATTTCTGGTCAAATACAGTATTTGATCTATGATAATGTTGGAACTGGTGCTGTATCGGTGTGTGTCCTGAAGAAAACTGTGTGACTGAAATAATACATGATTTGATATTTCTCGTGGTCTAGAGATGAAGTTGATGCACGGTGATGAGCTGCGATTGCGCTACATTGGAGAGCTCCACAAACCCTGGTCTGGAGTGGGGCACGTCATCAAGATTCCTGACAGTATCCTTAGTAGTAGTATTACAGGGCTTCACTGGAGAAAATATTGGTCTACGCAACACACCACCATTTGTCATGGCGTTACTTGCTGTAGCAGCTTAATTAGAGGCACTGATTTTCTGTTTCAGATTTTTCCGTTTCATAATATTACAAATTCAGTTTTTTTCCGTTTCAGTATTAAACAAATTCTGTTTTTGTTTCACACACACACACACACACACACACACAGTGACACACACACCGCAATTAATTGCTGGTATAAAATAAATATGCAATGAGGCAAAACATGTCAGTAGTTTGTATTTATTTTTGGTTTAAATTTAAACACGAATACGCCACGACACAGACTTTGGACATTTTCGGGGGGGAAAAATAATTACAAACGATCACACTAGTGTCACTATAAACCACTTCCCTTGTATAATTTATTTTTAACAAAGCCCGGCATATAATATGCAATTACTGCATTCCTTTGTGAGATCGGAAATATGGCAATGCTGCAAATGTTAAAAATTAATAAGCAAACATAACATAATATATCTTTCACTTGAGTAAATATCAGACAATTTTAGCTCACAATGTTCGTTTTTTCCCGTTAAATTGCCGGGAATAAGTGAAGAAAACACGACTGGTAAAAAATCTAGATACTCTACATTAAACATTTGGCGTAACATACAAAGGTACTAGTGTTGTAGCGTAGCACAGGCAGATGTCGGTGTCCATAGTTTTTAGTTCGAAAAATAAATTTTAATTAATCAAATGCGCTAATTAAAGTTAAATAATGTTTTGGAAAAAAATCGGGATTCCGCGATCGCGGAAAATCAGTGCCTCTACTTAATATAGTCTGGTTTAGGAAATAGTTCCTCATAAAAATAAAAAAATACTACAAAATTCATTTTGAAATTTTTCTTTGATGATTACAAGTAGGTTGACCTCTGTAGTATTTAAATAACCCACTGGTTTGAAATTACTTGTTATAATGTAGTACTAACTGATAACAACTGTGCAAGTGGTATAGTGCCACTTGTATAACAGCAACACAGGGCGGTACTCTGACATGAGGGTGGCTGACTAAAAAAATGTGTGTTAGACCCATGTTTTTTTTTTACACAGTACTTATCAGGTGAGAGCACTCCCTAAAATTAGTACAGGCTCGTGTGCAGGAAATTTTGCAGTGGTGGATCAAGGTGTAAACATTTTGCAGGGGGGTGTCGAGGTGTCTGGCGAAGCCCGACACCGCGAGTGCCGCAGGCGCGAAGCCCGTGGCGGGGGGGATATGAAAAATGTTTTCGCCTTGATGGGGGGTATGGGTTTTCAACCACCACCACCCCCCCCCCCATCCCCCCCTGCGCACGCGCCTGTAGTAGTCACATGACCCTCTCGATAATGTAGATTTTTTTCACAGAATATATTCTGACCTAAAATTGTATTGAACTGCATGGAATAATTAACCTTTAGCCAGTTTTCAGATAGCCGAAGACTAAGGGCCAAATTTAGAAAGCTTGTTTATGTTGTACATGCGAGTACTACATACATTTACAATGTTTAAACACACACATTTAAGAAGAAAAAAACAAGGCTTCATAAATTCGGCCCTAAATGTCATAGCCACTTTGTATAGAAATTAGTAATTGGCTAATTTGACGATGGAGAGGGTGAGCCTTGATAATTGATAACGAATACAGGTTTAAAAATTTGACATTCAGACTAATTACTTGGAATAAGTCTATACCATTTGACTAACTACATACTACTTATTATTTTATCAATAGACTGTAATCAAAGATGTCTAAAAGATTTTGAAGTTGATGTTTAGAAGAAATGGATTGATTCTTTTTTTCTTTTTTAGAACTGGCAGTTAGGGCTTGTAATACCTCATCATAAATCCCAACTTTTAGAAAGTTTTAATCCTACATGAAATAGTTCTTTGAGTAACTAGTTCAAGACCTGCCATCTCATGGACGTTTACTTATCTTAGTAAATAATTACTAATTTGTATGTACGGGTTTAGAAAAAGATGGTTTCTTTATTGGAATTTCCCCACCTTTTGTTCCTTACATAATTCCAACAGATTATAGTGATGAAGTGGCCATTGAATTGAAGAGCAATGCCGGAGTGCCATCAGAGTGCACACACAACTTTGTGGTGGACTTTGTGTGGAAGTCAACCTCATTTGACAGGTAACAAACATTCAGTATTTCAAAGTATTGTTTTAAGCCTAAAATGCCAACACATACAAACATGAATTATTTTTCAAGGCTTATTTATAAAATTGCAGTGTTTACCTGTTAATGAAATAAAAAAAATTCCAGTGCCGTAGCCATTACTTGTAGAATGGAACTTGCCACTAACTTTGTTTTCTTACACACCTGTTGATGAGAACACCATGTATTATTTTTGGTGACACATGGTTGTTAACACATGTACGTGTGTTAACAGTTTTAAGACTTACGACTGGCTGTTTCAGCAGTACTCTCAGAATGCTTGTTAAACAAATATTCTTTTCTTTCCATTAAAGCATCTTATTTGCCATGATTTTTGTATTGTATATGTTATGTTTTGTCATTGTTGTTTGTGTGTTTTAGAATGCAGACCACCCGGGAGACATTTTATTTACCATGATTCTTTTTCTTTTCAACATCACCTGTCCTCAAGGGTACACTAGTTGAGAGGACAGGTGATATATCTATAAAAGAGAAAACACCAAGTTTCCTCCAATATCGTATATTTATCAGGTTTTTTTTTTACCATTGTTATATGTGTGTTTTAGAATGCAAGCGGCCCTGAAGACGTTTGCAGTGGACGAGATGTCAGGGTTTTTTTACCATTGTTGTTTGTGTGTTTTAGAATGCAGGCGGCCCTGAAGACGTTTGCCGTGGACGAGATGTCAGGTGTTTTTTTACCATTGTTTGTGTGTTTTAGAATGCAGGCGGCCCTGAAGACGTTTGCCGTGGACGAGATGTCAGGTGTTTTTTTTACCATTGTTGTTTGTGTGTTTTAGAATGCAGGCGGCCCTGAAGACGTTTGCTGTGGACGAGATGTCCGTGTGGGGCTACATCTACCACAAGCTGCTGGGTCATGAGGTGGAGGACGTCGTTCTCAAGTGCTCCCTCCCCAAGAGGTTCAGCGCCCCAGGGCTCCCCGAACTCAACCACTCACAGGTGTACGCCGTCAAGACTGTCCTCCAGCGACCACTCAGTCTCATCCAGGTTTGTTGTGCACCCACCCGCACTTGTTGTGCACTCATCACTGTCAGGCAATACATTTCTTTAACGTGATATTTGTTTCCCAATCTTTTTCAGTATTTTGGTATTGTTTAAATATATTTACATTTGGTCTCGTTCTCATTGGCAGTATAGATATCTATTGTAAGATGATACTTGTTTCCTTGTCTCTTTAAGTATTTCATTATTGTTCAAATATATTGACATTTGGATTTGTCCTGCATATGTTTTAATAATTAAATTTCCGTTAAATTCATTACAATATAATGTCATCCCATCGGTCCAGCTATAGCAACAGGGGTTTGTTCATTTATCGATGAATGTAGAAATTACATCGTCGGGGAAACGTCATCTCTGATGACGTCATTTTATATTGGTAATTTGTCTTATTGAGTGATATTGCTTTTAACCCAAAAAATTATTCAAAATAAAATAGGAACGTTGAATGTTGTTATTAGTAAGTATGTTTCAAAGTTAATTATAAGTATTGTCTGTTATTTCTTTTACTTTCATCTGGGTATGAACAAGAAAAATCATCCACAAAATTATGTTAGAACAGCTTTGCCGATTCACGCAGTTTGCAGATGATTTGTTTTGTTCATACCTCGATGAATGTAAAGTCCTGCATTGTTCTGTTTCATCAAGTATGATTGGTGCAGGATTTGGGTGGGTTTTTTTTTATCTTTATGTTTGTTAAAATTAAACTTTGGGGAAGTTTGAAGTTGTTTTCAAATTTTTTATTTCATTGTTCTGAACTTGCCTATAAGTTTTCATTTGGATTATGCCAAAAAGTATGATCAGTAAAATAAGACTTAATTCATTCATATACTTTTGTCTCACACCCTGTAGCTGATTTTCATTTATGTTGAGATGTAATTCTAAATGCATTCATTCATTCTTTGTATTGAGAATATTAAGTCCTGACGTTTTACGGATTTTACCTTATTTATAATTTAGCATTGTAATAAGCATATGGTTTACAGAGATTGATGTTTTAAACCTTGGTTTGTTTAGGGTCCGCCAGGCACAGGGAAAACGGTAACGTCGGCAACGGTAGTCTACCATCTTGTGAAGCAGAGCAACGGATCAGTGCTTGTCTGTGCTCCGTCT
Source organism: Gigantopelta aegis (assembly GCF_016097555.1). NCBI lineage: Eukaryota > Metazoa > Mollusca > Gastropoda > Neomphalida > Peltospiridae > Gigantopelta > Gigantopelta aegis. Next base: position 34,036,242 of record NC_054700.1, read on the forward strand.
AACATCGCTGTTGACCAACTGACAGAGAAAATACACCGAACGGGACTAAAGGTATACTTTGATAAATATTATGCCATAAAAGTGATATACGTGTGCCTATTTTTGTCATCAGGTTTGATTAATATGTTATGTTAATATTTTGTTCACTCTGATCAAACTCATTTCATTTTATTGTGTTATTATTCATAATTTAATTTCTTGAATGTTCCTCAACAAGGTGTGTATTATTACGGGGTTTATACAATTGTAGTTTTTAGGTATATTATTAATATGTTCCTAGTACAAACTACATATAAACATTGATATAATTTCAGCGTATTTAACATGGTTTTTTTCTTCTCCATATAGGTCGTACGTTTGTGTGCCAAGAGTCGAGAGGCCATCGATTCCCCTGTATCCTTCCTGGCTCTACACAACCAAATCAGGAATCTCGAAAGGTTGGCTTTTGTCGAGTCATTTGATGTTAAATTACAGTTTTCTGTAACTACATTCTATAAGTTATGAGTGATTTGCTGTCATCTGACTTTGTTTTGCTGTTAATTGAGGGTTTTTTAATACTGTATGTAGTTTGTGATTTCAACAGTAGATTCAAAATTGCTCTCTTTATGTAAACATGCAAAAAAGGTTCAGTTATCGTCAAATGCAGATTTCAGAGCTCAAAATATCATGCATGTTGGTATCTTTGCTATCTAGAAGTGGTTCTGTAAATCAATATTATTTTATTGAAGCAATTGTTTTATACTTACTTCAAAATTTTGCTTAAAACCTGAAATATGAATATTTTGTGTTTGGGCTACCTAAAGTATGTTTGGGCCACTGAAAATGAAATTTTAGTTGCCCAGATATTTTGTTTTGGGCGACCATATTTTTTGGCAAGTTTCAAGCTCTGGAGTATGCAACAAGACATCTTGCTTGCATCTGTCCAGTGTTCTCGCTGCTCCATTTAAGCGGGGCGCCCCGCCCCGCTATTCCATTTTGCTGCCCTCCTTTCACGTTCCCCGCCCTCCTTTATTTTTGAGCGCCCTCCTTTATTTTTGAGCGCCCCTCTTTATGTTCCAGCACCTATCTCCGCTATTTCCAAATGCACTTTTTTCCACACAAAAAACAACGATCAGTCTGCACACTGGACATCATAGGAAACAAGCCGCATTGTGTACGAAAAAGCAATTGACGAAACATTTACGACAGTTACCGTAACGTAATTTAACAGTATTTTTAACAGCCTCTATTTTGTCCAATATCTGTATCCATTTGTATGTTTGATAGACACAATAAAAGTTATATTTTATGTAAGCAATGAAAATATTATATTTTTTACGGATTCGGCAATCTCCGATTGAAAAAACCCCTCTTATTTGGCGCCAACTTTGTCACGTAATCAGAACGGGTCATTCTGTCTTTTGTTTCCACTAATTATCGTTTGATATTTTGTCCTCAGTTGCAGATATAATTGGTTGAAACTGATGATTTTTACTTTCTGTTATTTTGTTTATTCAGCAGTTCTTTATAAAATATTGTAAACTTTTCATTTTGAGGGGATATGAATGCTTATAAAAACAAAGGAAGTGGTAGTGTATCATTAAAATCATTTATCTTGAGTGCCAAATAATATATACACCGCCTTTACAAAAAGCTGGCGATAATATTTTATCACAGCGATCGATTCATTCGATGAAGATGGAAATAACAAAAATGTATCTGACATTAGGAGATCACTTTACAAACATCTTTATTGTTTTTCGTATATCTTGAAATCTTTATTAAAAATAAGAATATTAAAACTTTGATCAGTCCAGCAAAACTGGAACTGCCCGTGAATGTCAGACCGATATCATCGAGGTTTTTTTAATAAACCCCTTTGCACTTTTTTTATTGGCAAAATGAGTATGCCTCTTCTCAAAGTCTACCAACACACAACAATATGATAACCAAACTACTCTCTTCCACCACCACCCCCCCCCCCCCCCCCCCCCCTTTTTTTTCTTTTTCTTTTTCTTTTTTTTTTGCTTTTCATTTATTGGTGGGGTTTTTTAAGGGTGTGTTGCCGACCGGCCGCCCTCCTTTAATTTTCACCCAGCGAGAACACTGCTGTCCTTAACAAACAAAAATGAAATAAAAGCAAGGCACCCTTCGATTTTTAAGGAATTTGACGTATGTTACTTTTCATTAATTCTTTCTTAAACTGAATAAGATTAAGCCCATTTTCCACTTGTTCTTTACTGTTGCCTTTTTTTTTGGTCAAAATTGGGTAGACTTGAAACTGTAGCAGCTGATGGGTTTTTGTTTTTTTTTCATTTCTGCAAAGAGCTATATTCAGTTCAGAACTGGGAAAGTGAATTTAGTCATTGTTGACAGGAAAAGTCAATTAAGTGTGTTGTGGGTTTTTTCTTCAGTGTTCCGGAGTTGCAGAAATTACAGCAGTTGAAGGATGTGACTGGTGAACTGTCATCTCAGGATGAGAAGCGATACCGTGCCCTGAAGAAACAGTGTGAGAGAGAGCTCTTACAGGTTATTAGTCAATTTATTTACGTTGTATTACCTAAAGTAAGTTTGGGCCTAAAGTAAATATTGACTAACATTTCCTTTGATCGCATTTAGCAACATAAATGCTATTATTATTTTCTCTATTGTCTAACTAAAGGTTATAAAAGTAATTTGCTTTCTAATAGCTTACACTTGATAGTAATAAAGCAGGCATGTGTGCAGGAATTTATGCAAGTGGAAGTCTAGATTGGTGACTGAAGTTTCTTGGGAGTGTAGAGTCATGTTTCCCTGAAAAATATATTAAAGTAAAGAAAATACACTTCGGGCATGGGTGGGGTTTTTTTTTTTTTAAAGGAGGGGGTATTATAATTTAATTTAAAAAAAATTGATTCATGTTTTCAGGCTGCTGATGTGATATGCTGTACCTGTGTGGGAGCCGGCGACCCTCGTCTGGCCAAGATGCAGTTCCGCTCGGTGCTCATTGACGAGAGCACACAGGCCACAGAACCCGAATGTATGATTCCCGTCATTCTGGGATGCCGCCAGGTGCGTGTTCAACATCACTATATTTTGATAGACTTTAATTTGTACAGTATATCACATCGAGGGTAATACGATCGTTTGGAATTTGATTGAAGTTGGATCAAGTCTCTTAAAATGCATGTAACTCTTAAATTCTACCACGAATAGCTGTCATATTTAGTGTCAGTGCAGTTTGGGGGAAATATCAAGTGGTGGTCTTGTTTATTTACTAGCATCATGATTTGTGAACGGTTTCTAGACTTGTCTGTTGGTAATGTTGAGTCTCGTATTTTTTGTCGAACCTATGGTAGTTGAAAATGAAATTCATGTGATGTTTTGAAATGGCCTCGCTCCGTTATATTTCTTTTTTCAGTTCACAACAGCCATTCTAGTTCTGTCCTTATATTATTTTTATAAGTAATATTTGATTTGTTTGGTGTTTGTGGGTGGGGGGTTTTTGTTGCTTTTTTAAGTACTTATTATTCCTATTTTATCTTTATAGCTGGTTCTTGTTGGTGATCACTGCCAGCTTGGTCCTGTTGTCATGTGTAAGAAGGCCGCGCGTGCAGGACTTTCCCAGTCGCTCTTCGAAAGACTGGTCGTGCTCGGAATTCGACCAATCAGACTACAGGTGCAGTATCGAATGCACCCGTCACTCAGCGCTTTCCCGTCAAACATATTTTACGAGGGGTCTCTACAAAATGGAGTGACTGCTGGTGAGAATTATACTTTTTTCAGTAACACAGTCAACATTGTGTGTCCTGCATTCATATGTTTTTATACTACTTTTAGGACTAAAATTATTTTTTAAAAACATTTAATTATTTTCTTAATCTTGGTATTTTACTAATAAAAAATATTTGTTTCATTTATATTTTTAATTTGCCACCTCCGAGGAATGAAGATCTTTTGGATGTAAGATCAGCTTTACAACAAATGAAAAGGAATATATAAGACTCCATCATATGTCATCATGTGGGATAGAAAAAGTATGTCCGAGGTGGTGGAAATTTTGACCTGGGACGAGCCTTGCTGAGAAACATGGTCAAAAGTTTCACCACCAGTGGTGTACTTTTTCTATCCCACATGACCGCATATAATGGAGTCTCTTTTTTCTCTCATTCATTCGGTAAATAAACAATTATTTTACACAAACAGAAGAAGATGGCTGAACTTTTTTCTTTGATCATTTTATCATAAATAAACTACACTATCGTATTTGCCGTGTTTGTTTCATGTGTTAAATAAAATTTAACAGTACAAATTAACTAGATATCTTTTAAAATGAAGGTTTTAATAACAAAATATTAATTTAAAACTGTTTAATGACATCATGTCACCATATCACATTAATATGACGTCATATATTACCAACTACATCATGTTAAATGCAAGCTTATGATATCCCATGTAAGATAGAAATGTTTTACATGGCTTTCTTTCATGAGGTAGCTCTGTCCTGTATACCTGAATATGAGAGAAAAAGAAAGGATATTATAATGTTTAATGCAATAGGAATAAACACAGCATAAGTGAAGATATTTGCTTGAGGTGAATTGGATTTCAAAATTGTTGTTCCAGTTAATGCTTTCCTGTTGCTGGAAATTGTTAGTGGTGTTTTCCCTCTCCCTGTGTGCTGGTTTACATGTAATTTGTTTATTCTTTTCAGCTGAAAGAACTCGCAAGAACATGGACTTTCCATGGCCACAAGCTGACAAGCCAATGTTTTTCTACTGCACATCCGGCCAAGAGGAGATATCCAGCTCTGGAACTTCCTATCTCAATAGGTTAGTGAAAATAAAAGTGACTAAATATAGATTTTGTAGTTACAAATACACGATTGTAGTACTTGCGGTGACATATATGAGGTCTCACAAATGTTTGTTACACCCCGGTGTAAAGGTTAAAAGTTTGTTGTGTTTAACGACACCACTAGAGCACATTGTTTTATTAATTATCAGCAAACATTTGGTAATTCTGATAGGGAGTCTTTGATAGGAATCCCGTTACATTTTTCCATTAGTAACAAGGGATCTTTCATATACATCATCCCACTGATAGGATAGTACATACCACAGCCTTTAATATACACCTGGGGCGGGACGTATCCCAGTGGTAAAGTGCTTTCCTGGTGCGCAGTTGGTCTAAGATCGATCCCCATCGGTGGTCCCATTGGACTCTCATTCCTGCCAGTGCACCACGACTGGTATATTAACGGTCGTGGTGTATGCTATCCTATCTGTAGGATGGTGCTTATAAAAGATCCCATGCTACTAAAGGAAAAACGTTGTGGGTTTCCTCTCTATGACTCAGAATTACCATATGTTTGACATCCAATAGCTGATGATTAATAAATCAATGTGCTCTAGTCGTGTTATTAAACAAAACAAACTTTAACTTTGATATACACCTGGTTAAGAGATGATCATTATTATCAAAAAACACACGTTGGAGATCACTTTTGAGACTTGTTTTATATTACTTTATAGGACTGAAGCTGCCAATGTGGAGAAGTTGACAACTCGTTTCCTGCGTGCGGCCGTGAAGCCCGAACAGATTGGAATCATTACTCCATACGAGGGTCAGCGGGCGTACCTCGTACAGTACATGCAGTACAGCGGGTCACTCAACAAGAAGCTCTACCAGGTTCGTACTCCCACGGAATAGTGTGGCATGTGTGTACATTTTTTTATTTAATGGAGGCGCAGGAGTTAGCTCTGTCGATTGAATGCTCACCTGAGGTGCTTGCATCACAGGATCTCGAACCACCTCGGTGGATCCATTTAACTGATTGGGTGTTTTGTTATTCCAATCCAGTGCACCACACGTGGTCAAAGGGTGTGGTATGTGCTTTCCTGTCTGTGGGAAAATGTATCTAAAAAATTCCTTGCTGCTAGTGGAAATATGTAGTGGGTTTCCTCTGATGAAAAAATAAGTTTGTTTTCTTTAACACCACCATTAGAGAACATATTGATATATTAATCATCGGCTATTGGATGTCAAACATTTTATAATTTTGACATATTGACTTAGAGAGGAAACCCTCTACATTTTTCAATTAGTAGCAAGAGATCTTTTATATGCTCCATCTCACAGAAAGGATAGCACATACCACGGCCTTTGATATACCAGATGTGGTGCACTGGCTGGAATCGTCTTAAAACTACATGTCAGAATTAAATCAAACAAAACAAACTTCTCTTTTTTTTACTGGAATCATTAAAGCTATAAATTTGCGTGCATGGATTTATTGTTTAATCACTTGATGGGACAGAAAGTTTATAATTAATTATCCTACTACAAGTTTCTAATTTGGTTAGGTAACTAACTTTTGAAATAAAAATCTTATTTTAAAAATGTATGGTGGGTGATTTGTTGTTGACTAAGCATTATAGTAATCAATGTTTTATATTTTTGTCTGCTTTATTTTATAAAAGGAAATTGAGGTAGCCAGTGTTGATGCATTTCAAGGAAGAGAGAAGGATTTCATCGTGCTCTCGTGCGTTCGCTCCAACGAGCACCAGGGGATTGGTTTTCTTAACGACCCGAGACGTCTCAACGTTGCCCTCACCCGAGCCAAGTGAGTTGACACACACACACACAAGGGAGGGTTGTAGCCCAGTGGTAAAGTGATCCGCCTGATGCATGGTCAGTGTGGGATCGATCCCCATCTGTGGAGCCCTTGGGCTATTTCTCATTCTAGCCAATGCACCACAACTGGTGTATCAAAGGCCCTGGTATGTGCTATCCTGTCTGGGATGGTGCATATACAAGATCCCTTGCTACTAATTGAAAATTGTAGCGGGTTGCCTTTTTAAGACTATATGTTAAAATTACCAAATGTTTGACATCTAATAGCCAATGATTAATAAATCAATTTACTCTAGTGGTGTCATAAAACAAAACAAACACCCATACAAGATTGTTTCTATGCTATTCTAATCAATATGTTTAAGAGCTTTATGAGGGGTTTTTAATATATTGAATCAGACAATGAGGGATCATGCAGTGAATTTACTTGTGCATTTCTGTTTATTGAAATAGGTAATACTATGAGAATATTTGGTTATCCTTTTAATCTGTAGGTTAACCTTGTTAAAATAATCTGGATGATTTGAAGTCGTTCTTGTTATCTTGGTTGCAAAGAACATCTGCATTTAGCTCTGTTAGTTAGCTTGAGAAACTCTCAAGATGAAGCTCTATCTTATTTTAAGTTTAACATTTTGAGTGTTTGTTTTCTTTTTAGGTATGGTGTTATTATTGTGGGCAATCCTAAAGTTTTGTCAAAGGTAATCAGTATTGTTTTACATTTTGTTCGTAGTTAGATATTAAAGTTTTTGTTTCCCAAAGTGTGTTTTGTGTATATTGTTTGTGTCTGTGTCTGTGTGTGTGTGTGTGTGTGTGTATGTGTGTGTGTGTCTGTCTGTATGTGTCTGTCTTTGTATGTGCTTGAATGCAAATCAACAGAATGTGATAAGAGCAAAGTCGAGATAAAGGAACATGATTGTTTGAATGTTTTAAAAAGTTTTAAGCTACTTCAAAAAATATTGTAATTATGCAATATACTCTAAATGAAATGGAGTTATTGAATGTATTATAAAATATTAAAGGAATTTTCCCTGTATTTGAAACTGTTCACAAATGCCAGAGAACGCGTTGTCGTCACATCACCAGCCAAGGCAGTGTGGGATTGGAGAACAGGAACACATTCTTTCCTCTTAGAAATGTTCTGGAACATGTTCCCTGAACCAGAACAGAATTGTGAATACATATATGGTGTTGGACAAATGTTCTCTACCTAGAGTTATGTGGATCGATTTATATTTTCTCTATTCATTATATGACATTCATTCTGGTTAATAAAAGAGTTTTCTTGACCTTTTATTAATAATTAATCTTTTACTTAGAATTTCAGTGTAGTGTTGACTTAGAAGACTTTGAGTAATATTTATTGAAAATTCTGTTTATTTCATTTGTTGCAGCAAACATTGTGGAACCATCTGCTGACGTACTTCAAGGAACAGAAATGTTTAGTTGAAGGACCGCTGAATAATCTCAAGGAGAGCCTCATTCAGTTCAGCAAGCCGCGCAAACTTGTCAACACGGCTAATCCAGTAAGTTGGTCACTTCACGTGTTTGTGAGACCCCTTGATTCTATGATAGCAGTGAATTTCTTACAGTCTTACTGGCTAGACCATGTGTCACAACCACTGCATGGTTAATTTAATACATGTATTTGAGAGAGACAGAGACAGAGAGAGAGGGAGGGTTGGAGGGGCCGACGGACCGACCGACTGACTTGTCAACACAGCTAATCTAGTAAGTTGGTCACTTCACTGGTATGCGTGTAACCTGTGAATTTGGGCTTAAAAGCATAGACCCTAATTATTGGTCACTGTCAAATATTTTGAGCTATCGACGCTTTTTTACTGTTAAATTACTCATTACTTGATTAAATTATCAATTTTGGCAAATTTAATGTGTTTCTGGTCATCCTGGAGTTTGTAGTAACTCGAAATACATTGTATGTGAAATAGAAAAGGTACACACAGCTCAAAAACCAGAACCAGTGGTTTTAATATGCATTATTTTTGTAGATTTGTTTTTAAGCCGAACCATTTAGTATTTTTTGATATAATAATACCATTAGCTATAGACTGCTTCAGTAAAATAACTTTAATTACAATAATTGATGGTTTCATGTTTGTGTTACAGGGAGGTCGCTTCATGAGTACAACAATGTTTGACGCTCGTGAACTGTTGGTTCCAGGTAGTGTCTACGACAGGAGTAAGTACATTTATAACACACTAGTTAACCTAATATTTACAGTTGGATACATATGATTAGAATTAAGCCTGGTGAGATTTATAATAAAACTTGATACATATTTGATAGTATTTGCTAAAAACAATTTGAAATTTTGGGAGGTGAAATGCAAATTTAAAAAAATGTCTTTTTAAAAAACATAATTTCTTATTCCCATTATTGGTAGATCAGGGTTGAAAATTGATGATGCAGTCAGCCAGTCACCCAAGAAAACCTTTACTAATTAAGAGCAATTAAACATTTGACAAAGGTAGTTTAGTGAAAATTACACAGAGCTAAGACTCTGGAAATCACTTCCTGGTATGACGTTGATTCCCAAAATTATGTCATTGGTTGAATTACACGATAAGCTTGCAAAAATCCCTTCGAAAAAAAGAAGAAGAAAAATTATATCTTACCTATCTGATAGCCATGATTTTTAACTTTCATCTCTGGAAATTCATTCCTCACTATTTTTGTGTAGAAACATTTTGAATTCAGAAGGCTCTGATGGTGAAAATTCCATTGTAATTGCTATTTTTAGCAGTGTTGTTCAAAATGTATTTTTCATTCAGGTGTCACATACCGTGAGCCTGTGGTTAGAACACACGACCAGCTGAGCTACATCGGACCCGAGCGGGCCTACCAAGGAGCGGCGCTGAACCTCCCGGTCCCTGTCAACATGTTCCTGCCACCCGTACCGCAGCCCTTCCAGCCTCAACCCATGCCGCTAGGTTAGTCTTATGGAGAAAAAAACTTTTAAAGGAAAAAAATTCTTAAGCAAGTTTAAAGATCGCTATTCAGTTCTAGAATATTAAATAGGAATTGCTATTTATAATTTCAAAAACAAAATTTTACGTAGACATATTAAATGACTGCTGGATGTTCGATTTGTAACAAGAAGTACCTTCTATTATCAGTATTTTAATGTATGTGTTCATTTTTCTCAAATACTTGGTAACATGTAGTGTGTGCATTGCTTTCGCATAGTTGCCATTAATTAATTTGGCATTCCTCTGACATAACATCACACAAACACTTATAAACAGCGTTTAGGTAGGGTTTTTTTTATGAGCACTTGAGAAACTTCCAGTAGGAATATTTTTAAAAGAACGTTTGTCCAACTAACAAGCGATAGGTAGGGTAGGAATATGTGAATAGGCTCTTGAGGAATTCCCATAAATTCAGACACATTAATATTGGTTTTCATTCTGCAACTGGATTTGGTTAGCCAATCAAATTTTACCTTGAATGTACATTGAATTGGTATTAACTGTTTTGGCAACGGTATATTCACTGACATGTTGTTTGTTTTTTGGTTTTAGGAAACAAGAATGTGCCGCCGCCACCACGCAGAATGGGAGGCAACGCAATGCGCCACAAGAAGCCGCCACGATACAGCAACATGCAGCCCAACATGGCGCAAGTCAGTATGCTGGGATCGCAGAGTCAAGCCAGTCAGGTAGGTAAACAGTTGCACCCAGACTGCCTCCTTTATCAAACTGACATTTGGCTTAACTGTCTGGGAAATCACCTGTATGATGCATAGCTTTTTACTGTCTTCCAAATCATATCGTGTAAATAAAATTAGCTTGCATAAAGTAGCTACTTGTCATAAGGAGGTATTTGAATTTTCCTCAAAATTGTCTTGTACTAAGCAGTAATTTTTCTTTAATAGGAATGGTTAACCTTTAGGCTTTTCTAGAATTTCCTATTTTAATTCACCGTAATAAACGGTTCTTGTCATTGTTTGGGGGGGGGGGTTTAATAACCCCTACTTTTAAAGTCATCATGTCTTTTTTAATATCTCCTTTTATAGTCCACCTTAACGTTCTCCTCAGATGATCTTACATGCTGCAGATTGACCTGTATTTAGAAACCACCTGTCATAAAGAGGCTGTTTGCTTCCCCACCAGTTCATATCGTATTAAATACAGCTGTATTAATGAGCCACTCTATGTAACACAAGTTTGATTCAGTGCTCACATCTGTCTTTGTGTTTATTTCAGGATGCCTCTCAGCCGTACTCACAAGGTCCGCTGACCCAGGGCCACCTGTCGATGAGCCAGCCATTCCAGATGAGTCAACCTGGCTTGTCAGGACTCTCACAGGCAGAGCTCTCTCAGGTTCGTATTCGCTCGTACTCCAGCTGGGCCCCGTTTTACGAAGCGATCTTGATGCTAAGATCACCTTAAGTGCATTAGGTAGTCGTGGATTTAGGTGATCTTAGCAATAAGATTGCTCTGTAAAACTGGGCCCAGAGATTGAAAAAAAAAGTAAAAAGTTTTCCAGATTGTTTTTTGTCCAAGATTATTTTCAGTTCCTGATAGTTGTAATCAAGTTAACCTTCTGACTACTGGATTAATGTTTAACAAAAACGTTTGAGCTTTTACTCACATATTTTCACTTTAAAATTTTATAAATAACATAAACTAATGTTCCTATGTGAAAGGGTAAGTATTATTTTACGAAATATGCCTGAATCATAAAATGATGTAATTTAGATATTTGGGATTCTGTCTCATAATCTTATATTTCAAACACAAATTCTTTGATTGAGACATTTAAAATATATTGTAATGGGATGAAGTAAATGTGCTTTGAAAACTCAGATTCGACACTTGACAGGCCATAAGATGGTTATGTTATTTTTGTTGTGAGGTTTTTGGTTTTTTTTACAGGACAGTTTCCTAGCGGATGACTTCAAGTCTCAGGCTGACGGCATGCTGTCGCAGGACTCCACGTACCAAGGGGACCGCTTCTTCTACGGCTCCCAGCTTTCGCAAGGGCCATTTAACTAACGGGACACACACACAAAGCGCACAATAGCGCCAGAATGACGGCAACGACGACAACATGATCAAATGTGACCAGCAGACAGACTGATCGGTGAGCTTACCATCTGCAGTGTCAGTGAAGAGGACGCAGCATGGAGAGAGGAGGAGTGATGCAGCGGGCTACCCGGACGTGTGGTCAACATGGACGTGGGCCACTGGTGGTGGATGCAGAGGAGGAGGTGTGCTAGGGCCAGTCCAGAACCACGCGGGGTAGTGGGCTTGTTGAGAGTGTAGACACCAAGGCAGGAGGACAGACACTGCATCAACACGTGGAAAACAACTGTCTGGAAACATTGTGTTATTATATGTCAAATTTTGTGTGCCACCCAAAAAAATAATTAAATTAAACAAAAACAACAAATGGCAAATCAAAAGCGAAAGCGGAATTCGTGCTGCACAAAAAAAGGAGAACAGTGATTGTGGCTGTGTGTTTTTTTGTAAAATCATTTGGAGGAAAGCCGCATTAGATGGTGGTTTTAATTTCTTGGAAGTTGGTTACATTGAGTACCTTTCTTTATTGACGATAATTAATGTGGATTTGCATCAAGTGAAGATTTCCAGTTAATTATTTGGTTGTACATCTTAGATATCCAATCTATAAGCTGGCGATTGTTATTGAATCAGATAACTTGTAGTTTTGATGAGACAAGGGAGTATCGACAATATCATAAGTAGGATACCGGTTTTACACAGTGTTAGTTGCACCATTTGTTGCGTGAGACAGTTGTTTTGAGGCCGCTGCATTATACATTACATCACAAGTATCTGTCGATAATGTAGCCAATACAAACAAATATCTTGGACTGTTATTTCTACAAATATTTAACAAATGTTGAGAAATTTTTATTTTGATGAGTGAGTAATTGAAATAGACTGATAAGATGGTAACGGAGTCAGTAATGTTTGAATCACTTTTCTGTGGTTTTTGGAATTGCCTTCAGCTTGAAAAAATAATAGAAATCTGTGCAAGTACACTAATTTAATAACCCTGTATCTTAGATTTTAGGTTTTTTTGTTTTTTTTACGAATTTAAATAAAACTATTAAGTATTTTTCAAGGCATGTTCTTTATGGCATGTTTTTTAATGGCTTTTTAAATATACTAAGAACAATGAAACTATAAAAGTATTATTACTTGTTAATTTTAGACCAACAAACATGTGAATTGCAAACTGCAGTCCTATAAGAATGGAACAGGTTGACCATGATAGTCCAGTGTAAAGCCGATAGTTATGTGTGTCATGCTAGTAGAAGTGGAATCCACAAAATGTGTTAAACACCTGTCATTGCCACTGTAATTATAAGATACATATAAACACATACAGTGCTTTGCCCTAGTGGATCACTTAGACATGTCACCATTAACTGGCTTGAGAGGAACACAAAACCGAGTCTGATATGTGTGGAGGGTGTCCGGTTGTGACGCCAGATCTTGTGAGTAGATCAGCCCAACATTCAGATTATCTTGCAACATTAATTTAATCTATATATATAATAACAGTACATTTTCTATAAATAATAATAATAATAATGCTGTTGCAGATCAATTTGGCAATCCAATAGCCAATGGTTAATAAATCAATGTGATCCAGTGGTGTCGTTAAACAACACAAATTTCAAGAGCTGAACACTTATATTATAGCCTTGTTTTTGCACTTAAACTTGAATGTAATAGGGCCGGCACCTTTTCAGAGTGTAGCAGGTTGATACTTACAAAACCAGTGTTAACTAAAAGCAACACAGGTTGCTATTTGATTAGATCAAAGTCGTGATCATGATACGTCCATGTAAAAAACTAGGATGGAATTGGATCTTGTGCCATTGGGTATGTGTTTGAATTTTTATAGGTAGCGAAATAAAGCAGAATGTGTGGTAACAGTAATCCATGTACAGGTTACCACAAAATACAGGCCTGGTTCGCTACAGGTTATGACACCGTTGTCAAGTTACAATCCCATTATTATTACTATAAAATTTGTTTGCAAATTGCATAAACACCGATACTTGGTTATTCATTCATTCAACTGTTCTGTTTGTGCTAATACTTGTATGTGTATCTTATATTTGAATAACTCACAATTGAATCAATTTTAGATGGTGATGTGCTTAACTATTTTTTTCTTTGAAAATGAAGTACCATTTTTGACTTCTCAACATATTTCAATGCCTGTATTAGAGGAATAAAGACATGCAATAAAATAAGTCTTCTCTAAGCCTTGTGTGATTTTGAGCACTATATAAGAGCAAAAAAAAATAATAATAATAATAATAATAATTAGCTGATTATGGTACACAGTTGTAACAAGCTGTATTGTAGAAAGTAATTTAAAGCAGATGAAGAATACAGTATTACCTGAAATTTGTTTTTTAATTATTACATTTGTTTTTTGTATTACTATTTTAAGTTTATATATGTGCCTTACAGTACTGGGGCCATATTTTCGAAGCTATCTTATCACTATGATATCATAGAATCATTGTATGCCTAGTAAAGATAGTGGTGTGTGTCAAAGTGGTTTTACGATATTTTAGCTCTTGGATATTTTCGAAAATCTTTAGCCTGGAACTTAACTGGTTTTAGATATATATTTTTTAAAAGGAATATTTGTTTTATATCCAAACATTATTGGCCAGCTTACACACTGAAGCAAGCAGATTGTCTCAAAACAAGTCCCAATTTGACAAAGATGCAGAACATATGCGTGGCTACACTGGAGGTGATTTCTTATCAGCAGTGATGTTTAAGATGACCGAGTGATGATTTCTTTCAAAGTGTTCATGTATGCTATCCGTTTTGGTGATGATTACGCTTTTGTTGGAAATGGCAATCACTTGTCCACTAGATCATTTGTGTAGTATTATATGTTGCTTATTTTTGTGTCTACTCTTCTTTTTCTTTTCTTTTCTTATTTTTCTTATTATTATTATTATTATTATATATGTTTTTGGTACGAGTTTTACCTGTGTGAACATTATTTATGAGTATATTTGTAGTTGTGTTTGTTGCTGTCAATGTTGACAGTGACGTAGCTAAAGTTATGAGTATTTGTCGAGACAGCCATTTTGTAATCGGTGAAATTAGTAAGGAAACTAATGTGTCAAAATATGGTATTTTTGTCTCAAAATCTGTTTTTCTTTTTTCATTTTTTTTGGATATGTGGGAGGAGGGTGGGTTGGGGTTTTTTTTGGGGGGGGGGGGGGACTTTCATTTCGTTTCTTTTCTTCCCCCTTTTTTTCTAGTGATAAAAACACCTATAAAATGCAGATAAAACATTTTTCTCCTATTCTCTTGAGTGTTATTTTTGAAAATACATAATGATTTTTTAAAATAAATATATATATCAAGATTTTAGGTGCAAAACGCGATATATCCATTTTTTTAATTTTCACTAAAAGTGATTTTTTTAATTGGCGTATATCGCATTTTGATTTTTAAAAAACCGGGATTTACCCAATACAATTTCATAAGGATCAATCGCGTTTTGCGGCAAATCAGCGGGCCTATGATTAGCCCTTAATGACATACAATAATGGCTTTAACTAAAAAAAGAAAGAAAATGGTTTATATCGCGTTTTGCGCATGAACTCTTCATATATATATATATATATATATATATATATATATATATATAACAAATGAAGTATGGTATCTAAAGTTATTTCCTCTGTGTTCTTATCAAAGACAAATAATAGTTTAGATAGATGTGTGGAGGTTTTTTTAAAAAATAAAATGTTTTTACTCATCAGAATTCATGAGCAAATTGTGGAAGATATTCATATCATATAAGGTTAACTGTCCTGAGTTTCTTGCCATTGTAACTGTATCTAACAAATGGCCTTTTCTAACAACTAAAATTGCATATTAAATACAATTTCATTTAGAATATCAGAATACATACATCCAATGTGATGTTCAAATGATGTAGGACTGTACGTTCAAACTGACAACTCTGTACAGTTCTTACTTTAAATATGCTCAAAACGTATGAGATTAAAGATTCTGAATGGTAGTTTGTGTAAAATATGTAACATTGACAGGGATTGCATGTTTAGATTTGATAGCAGTGTTGTGTGATAGATGCTAAATTGCACTGCATCGTGGGCTCCATCTGGTATAGCACTTCTTGTGGCTGCAGATTCTGAATCAAGAGATTCAAGTTTTGTGAAACCAGGTCAAATTGTATTGGTCTGAAAGCTTAGAACAGTGATTCAGTGGTTAGATGATACAAATTTCAGGTTTTGAATAGAAGAGTTCTAACTTCTGTGAAGTAGGTCAAATAATAGAGGGCTGTGGATAAAGTTTATTTAAGAAATATGGTTAGATTCTTTGAGACCGCAGGTTGTTATTGATAAAAGTGCTTCTTGACAGATTGTCAAATCACGCTCGTCTGCAATTTCTGCCAACAGTCTAACTTTATATTGGAGTGCAATTTCTGCTGAGTTTATCTTATATTGGAGTTCAGTTTCTGAACTTGACCTTTCAGAAGTGTTGTTTTAAATTGTTTTGGGTATGTGATAACTTGTGATTTTTATTAAAGGTGTGGTTTAGTTGTACCATTCTTAGGTGACTTGTTTGACTTGTTTTTCTGTGTTAACTTGATTTCACAGGTTGTCCCCATCTGTGTGTCCTATATCTATTATATGTTTAAAAACTATTCCTACAAGGTTTTTGCCATAACAAAACTTGCAGATGTAACAAAATGTTGAGTTGATCAGCCATTTTGGAATTTTTTTATTAACTAAGTCTAAAACTCCCCTCTAAAAAATTAAAAAGATTTGACCTTAGAACATTGTAGAACTGATGTACTGTTTTTACCTTTTGTCCAAAAATGGACAGGATTGTTTACCCCTCAGTCAACCTATTTGGGTAATTTCCCTTTCTATCCATAAAATGTGTATTGCCCTGGGTGTTTTTTCATCTATAAAGTAGCAAGGGATCTTGTATATGCAGTTTCGAAAGTGGGACAGCACACACCATGGCTTTTTACACCTAATGAAGGTGCTGGAGGTATTTCTAAACAAACTTGCCATTGGACTGTGAGTGGTCTAAGGAGTACTTGTTAAGTATTTTTACCTTCAGTTTAGTTGTCAATATTGATCAATATCTTTACTAAAAAGAAAATTAAAGAAGAAAGAGAAAATCAGTTTTGTGAAAAGGTCAATGTTTGTGAATGAACAAACTTGGCAATCAACACACAAATTTTGTTTTAATATAAAACATCTCTGCGACAACACATTGAAGTGTTTTTAGTAGTACTTTTTAACCCACTTTAACTATGGAAGTCTGGCGAGCTTAGAGTGTGCTACACTACAACTGTTATTTTTTATTTTGCAAACACATCTTGGCTTTTATCAAAATATTTTAAAATATCTGGAAAGTAAGTTTAATATTTAGGACCAAATTTACAAAGCCTGTTTATGTCCTACACACGTGTAACTACACACATTTACAATGCTTAAACACCCGCGTTTATGAAAAAACTGGCTTCGTAAATTCGGCCCTTAGCTTTTTAACTGTTACATCATTGCAGGGTTTTGAGGGTCTTTGGCTTAGTAATTACACCGTAACAAAAACACCAAGTGGTCTTAAATTTAAGTTCGGATACAGTACGAACAAAGAAAATTAGGAAATAGAGAATGGTTTTGTGTGTATTTTTCTACTTTGATTAGTTTTTCATTGATTATACTTTTCTTTTTTAGCTTTTCATCTTTAATATAAACTTTCTGGATATTATTTCTATGAAATTTGATTTGATTTATGAAATTTAAATTGATTTAAAAAGATATATTAAGAAGGGTTTTGCTTCTGCTTCTATTCTTTCAATGTGTGTAAATCCTTTTAGTTTGTGTACATCCATTAAAGCTATGCATGCTAAATATTATATCAGTATATCTTTGTGTGACATATGGATTTGGTTTTTCACCTTTTTTTTTCATTATTGCTAATATGTTGATATATTCACCTAAAATGGCATGTCTTTACAGATTTTCTGATAATAAAGACTGCAATAGATAATACCACAATGTTAATTATCTTTGAACGTAGAAAGTTTTTCAAGAAAATTAAGCAGCTGTATATACTTAGCACAGTGAGGTATGCCTGAAAAATAGGTGGTGATGGAATCTATAGTTAAAGTTTGTTTTGTTTATCAACACCACATTAATCGATCATCAGCTGTTGGATGTCACACATTTGGTAATTCCGACTTGTAGTCATCAGAGGAAACCTGCTACATTTTTCTATTGGCAGCAAAGGATCTTAATATATGCAGACAGGAAAGCACTTATCACAGTCTTTGACCAGTTGTGGTGCACTGGTTGTAACAAGAAAAAAACCAGTCAGTTGAATAGATCCACCGAGGTGGTTCGTTCCTGCAGTGTAAGCACTCGACCAACGGAGCTAAATCCTGGCATAGGTGTTAATATGTTAACATTAATATGACGTCATATATTACCAACGACATGATGAATGCAAGCACGTGATTTCCCTATCAAACTGGTGGGACCCACTTCCAATGCTTATGAAAGGTTATGGAAAGGAATATTTGTTTAACGACATCTCAGCACTAAACTATGGTTATTTGATATGGTCATTGGAGAAGTAAGGGGATGTGTGGCTGGTTATAATTTTTTTTTATTAAAGTCTGGAGGGTGAACTATCATACAGCAGACTAGTGCTCCACCACTAAACAATATTCTGCCTCCATAGAAATAGGCATACATAGGGTGTATAAATAGGGATATATAGGTGGATACATAGGTAAATAAATAGGGATACATGTGTATAAATAGGGATACATAGGTGTATAAATAGGGATAGGTGTGTAAATAGGGATACATAGGTGTATAAATAGGGATACAAGTGTATAAATAGGGGAAAATAGGTCCTGTCCTGGACGGAGGCCGGTATTAAAGCCCAGGACAGGCGTGCGCTACAACAGCTTGCTCTGAATGTGCACGATAAACCATTTTCCTATTCCAAGTATAAATAGGGATATATAGGTGCATAAATAGGGATACATAGGTGTATCGGATGAGGACTCATGTGGAGAGGGTACGGGTGGGAGGCAGTAACCCACCCATGAGTAAGGAACTTTCAGGGTAAAAGACTGAATAGCTCATTCTTGACATACTGAGTAAATTGCCAAACTTTAAAGCTGCCATCTCCAGAATATTTTTAATTTTAAAAAGTGTTTCATTAGACAGGAAAGCACATACCATGGCTTTTGACCAGTTGTGGTTCACTGGTTGGAAAAAAAAAAATAGGGTACACAGAAGTGGTTTGATCTTGCAACGCAGGAACCTCAGGTGATTACTCAACCGACTGAACTAAATCCTTCCCCATTGAGGTATGAATAAACGAAGGCATGTGCACATTGGGACATAAAACTTTGCAATGGGGTTTTTTAAAGGTTTTTTTATACCCAGACAAACCTAAAAGAATTAACACACAACCAGTCATAATTCAGTAAACCAAACTATATTTGGGATATCTGGCATCAATTCAGGAATTTGGGGTAAGAGACATAAAAATTGGTCATTCTGCTTGAGAATAAAAAGACAAACAATTATAATTATTTTTATTTATTTATTTTTTTCACTTTTTGTTCTTGAACAATAAAGCTCAGTAATACATGTGTAAAATACCAATATAAAATAATGTCAACAGATGCAACGTCCCCCATGCCCCTCCCCCGATGTTATTTTTACATTCACCAAGAAATAAACAATAAACAACTCACATTTGTTTGCCTGGACCAATGGGATGCCTTTGGTGTTTACATCCAATTAAGGCTCAAGCACATTGTTCTTGGCACACACCTTGGCTATCTGTCCAGGACAAGGGTTTAAACTTTGCAAAAGGACTTATCATTGGTGGGGGGGGGGGGGGGTCACACAGGTTCCATGACCACATTTGAAGTGCCCTCTTTAAATTCATCATCCACACTAAATTTTCCTAAAAACGCATCTTTGTGCATTTTTATTTCAAAATTTCCATGGGAGCATGCCCCTGAAATCCACTAAAGATCTCGTTCCCTTTAAGCAGCTTGGTTCCGATGCCTTCAAAAAATTCAAACTGCCCTCTTTAGAATTTTATTACACACCAGTATAAGATATCGCCCATGTCATAACAATCCCTCAATATCCAACTAGTGTAATATTGGCGTGACGCAGATCACTTGCTGACCCAGTTCATAGAAAAATAACGTGTACAGGTCTCGACATCTGCTTACTTCTGTGTTGAGGCTTGTTTGCAGTTGGTTTGTAATAAATAAAATACTAAATTAGCTTGCCTGTCGTACCATTTTTATGAAAATCGTGAACAGTGTTGGTATCCGACTCACTTTCGCTCAAATACCAAAATTGTTTACTCATTTCATATAAATGGTAAACTCGTTTAGTATTCTATATTTACGACACCCCACCCCCACCTCCTATTTATATAATAGCTGGTATCTAAAGACATAAAATATGATATACACTCTGTGTGAATTTTAAACCCATTTAAAATTGCCATGGTATTCATAAAAGACTTTCCTCTACCATAAAACATTTGGGTTACAGTAGTGTGGTAAACATGATATCTCAAGAGAACAGAAGTTTTATTTATAAAGAAAGAAATGTTTTATTTAACGACGCACTCAACACATTTTATTTACGGTTATATGGCGTCAGACATACGGTCAAGGACCACTTTTATTTATAAATCAGGATTGGATAAAAATTAACCTTGCAATCAAGGATAACATGCCATTTAAAGAACAACTAACAAGCGACAAGGAATTATAGATTATCTGTCCCAAGTGAATTTATGTTGATAACCCAAGCCTCAATTCATGTTTGTCTGTGCCATGCTTGTACAAATATACGTTGTAAATAGCATACATGTTTTGCATCCAGTTCCACATGTAGAATGTTTATTTGCAATAAAGTTTATCTTATTTTATCATGAGGAACAGGTTATTTGTAATTCCTTGTAGTGAGTTGGTTATTCTTTTAATACCTATTGTCACTTTTAACCATTTTAAAATTTTAAACATTCTCTTCTGTCTAAAACAATTCCTTCAGCCATTATGTCGCACATCTCATGTGATATGATTAGTGAGTATACCGTAACCAAAGGATACCACAAAATGGTGTGCAGTAGTCAAAACATTATGGTGGATGATGTATTTTGAATGGTTAAAATAATACAAAATACTTCCGACTGCAGTTTGAAAACATTTTTTAAAAGACGTTTTTACAATTTTTTTATTAGGCTTGGTTAATGGCACCAACCTAGTAATAAAAGAAAAATTTAATAACTAAAATCATTAAGAATGTTTAGACAACAGAACAAAATATTATATAAAATGAAAGTAGTTATTAAAAATAACGAAAGAAGGGAAGAATGTTTTAAGGACCAAACAAATAATGAGAGGAAACCCGCTACCATCACACAATGGGCTACTATTTCAGAGTTGCAACAAGGGATCTTTTATATGCATCATCCCATAGACAGGATAGTACATACCATGGCCTGAAATAACACAATTGGCCCCTGACAGGGATCGATCCTAGATCAAGCTTGTATCAGGCTAGCCCTTCACCACTGACCCACCCTTATTAAAAAATAAATTATTAAATATAAAAAAGAGAATGTCTGTCCTACATCATCAAACATTATTAACAGCCATGAGGGGTACATCATATGAAAACTACAACAGGGGGGTGGGGAGTATTCAATCAATCAATAAAATATTTACATGCTCCTATACCACGAAGGTTTCGAGCATGTCTATCCCAGGTTCGACCACCGGATGCCAGTAGTCCAACCTGGGACAGAACAATTACTGGGGCAATTTTGATATTTAACCAAACAGGGAAAAAGGACTTTACAATAAATAATTTTGTGCATTATTTTCCCAAACAATATTTAATATACAGCAAACAACTAACAATTTGTAACGCAAATTTAGATCGGGCAGTCCTAAATATAAATATATTTTAAAATAATTTTTTAAATATATTAATTAGCCCTCAAAATAGAGGTGGCAGGTGACTAAGAGGTTAGGCTTCAGCCACAAAAAGGTTTTTTTTAATAGGAAAATATGTTTTACTTAGGGGCACCCATCGTATTGGGGACTTCGGTGTGGCCGAAACCGGGGAAGGCTCCGGGGGGGGGAGGGAGGGAGGGGGAGGGAGGGAGGGGCAGTCCCCCGGACAAACCTAACACCCCTTACGGCCAAAACCGCCTACGCCTACCGCCCTAACCATCTTCCGGTGGAGTATCCCCCACCCACCCAGCACCCCCCCGGCCAACCCAACCGTCGTGCCCTCCAGTCTCGGTGCCCCCATCCTTAGGGGCACCCATCGTATTGGGGACTTCGGTGTGGCCGAAACCGGGGGGGGGGGGGGGGGGGGGGGGGGGGGGGGCAGTCCCCCGGACAAACCTAACAACTCTTACGACCAAAACCGCCTACGCCTACCGCCCTAACCATCTTCCGGTGGAGTATCCCCCACCCACCCAGCACCCCCACCGGCCAACCCAACCGTCGTGCCCTCCAGTCTCGGTGCCCCCATCAAAAATTAGGCCCAAGGGCCAACGATTCTACCAGAGAAGGAAAAAACCAAAAATAATAATAATAATAATAATAATAATAAAAAAACCAAAAATAATAATAATAATAATAAATAAAAATAAATTAAAAAAAAAAAGTATTTAAATAGGGAAAATTAAGCGTCTGGTGAGTCTGGCAATATAAAAACGTATCCTGGCGATTCCAAGTCCAGGGGCGCCTCTCCATAATCCTGGAGAAACAGAACGTTATGCCATTCATCAGACGCTGGCACCACTTTAATTTAGAAACCTAGCGCATACAAGTATGGTATAGAACCATGTTGCATACCCTAGGATAGGAGCAGCGCACCGCCCTATTAAATTCCTAGGGGAGTATTCAAATTTATGTAATGAAAAATCTGGAATGTTTTATACCCCCTCCCCCACCAATGCAAAGTTCTGTAATGATGAAAGTTCTGTAATGATGAAACTACTCCCCCCGCAAAATTGCATAATGGTTTTCTCTCTCGCTCTCACACACCGACACACACACACACACACACAGCCACACACACATTTGTTTCTGTGTAATTGTGACTTTATTTGACCAACACTGATTGGGAGTTTTCCTGACTTTATTTGACCAACACTCTGATTGGGAGTTTTCCTGACTTAATTTGACCAACACTGATTGGGAGTTTTCCTGGCCCAAATTGGGCCTCATGACTGGAACATCAAAGATCCTGCCTGTGGGAAAGTGCATATAAAAGATCCCCTGCTACTAATGAAAAAAAAAGGTATCAGTATTATTAAATGTTTGACACCCAATGGCCGATGATTAATATAATCAATGTGCTCTAGTGGTGTTATTAAACAAAACAAACTTTACTTTGATCAAAATTATTGGATTCTTACATTTCTTTGTTAATAGTGACTAGACTCCCCCCCCCCCCCCCCAAAAAAATTCATCCATCAACAAATGACAATGAGACTGCATTTAACATTAAAATTAAAAATTGATGGCTGAATTTTACTTTTCAATTAAACTGAATAAAAATAAAACTTTTGAAAATGTTAATTAACCCCTGAGAATCTTCCTCCCTCCCCCAATAATCATTTGTAACCATCATATATTCCTTGCCTCCCCCCCCCCCCCCAAATTACATAGGCTACAACACATAATGGCAAGAGCTTTTATATCAATGTTCTCACATGTAAGAAGCTGTTGACGTACCAGCCATAAGAGGACACCACCATTTCCTTGGCATGCAGTTCAATACATGTTCAACCGGCCTCGGTGGCATCGTGGTTAGGCCATCGGTCTACAGGCTGGTAGGTACTGGGCTCGGATCCCAGTCGAGGCATGGGATTTTTAATCCAGATACCGACTCCAAACCATGAGTGAGTGCTCCACAAGGCTCAATGGGTAGGTGTAAACCACTTGCACCGACCAGTGATCCATAACTGGTTCAACAAAGGCCACAGTTTGTGCTAACTTGCCTGTGGGAAGTGCAAATAAAAGATTCCTTGTTGCCTGTCATAAAATAGTAGCCTATGTGGCAACAGCGGGTTTCCTCTAAAAAAAAAAACTGTCAGATTGACCATATATTTGACGTCCAATAGCCGATGATAAAATAACAAATCAATGTGCTCTAGTGGTGTCGTTAAATAAAACAAACTTTACTTTTTTCAATACATGTTCAATGTCAGAATATATCCAGGAAGAAAACGGGCAAAATCAAGGGACTATTTTTATAAAGTAGTCACTTGGTAACTACCATGCAAAAAATCAATACAGGATGACCATATACCTTTTGAGTTATCTACCCGTAAGCAAAAGTACCACCTCATTTTGCTGTTATGCATTTGGCAGCATATAACCTGCAGTTATCATTTGGTAATAAAACTAACCAGTAACTTCAAACCAATAAGTTATTTAATTTAAACATTAGAGGTCTAAGAAAGATTTGGAAGCTGCTATACAATGTAATGACATGGGAAATAGTAGTGTGGTGCCTAAAGCATTGGTGGAAATGACAAATAATTAATGGCTACACCTATGAGTATTGATCCCACACTCCATTGCACCTCGGGCATGTGTGCTCCAAGACACAAGCTACATCCCATTCCTGAAGTATAAGACTGGTTTTGTCTTTGGTGTGTCATTTTCATTTTCTTTTCCTACTTGGATTTAACTAAGGTGCAAGCATGCTAACCTGGGACACATTTTATCTTCATGCTTATATCCAATTAAGGTTCAAGCATGCTGTCTTGGGCACACATGGGACATTTTATTTTATTTTCATATCCAATTAAGGTTCAAGCATGTTATCCTGGGCACACATGAAATAATTTATTTTCACCTTTAAAACCAATTAAGGTTCAAGCATGCTGACCTGGGCATACATGGGGCATATTTTCTTTTATTTTCTTATCCAATTAAAGTTCAAGCATTCTATCCTGAAAGCACGACATAATTTATTTTCATCCTTATATCAAACTAAGGTTCCAGTGTGCTGTTCTGGGCACACAGACATATCAGCTATCTGGGCCGTCTGTCCAGAAATGGATTATTGCTTATCTGTATGGTGGTTAGTGACAGAGAAGTAGGTGCAGTGGCCTTAAATTTCTCCAATGAGCTGTTAAATCTGGGTGGGAGACGCTACCAAGATTTGAAGCCAGTACCTACAAGCCTAAAATGTAATGGCTTAACAGACACCACTGAGCTCAGTGTTTGCAATGTCTATCACTGGAACTGAGGACTATCGGCAACATTCTTGGTGATTAGTTGTATAACCAGTACAAATTCAGCAAACTTGTGCCCAATCTTTTTGTTGTTTATGCAATAAAATATCATTAGATAGAGCTAGTTGAAAGCTGCATATGTTTTTGGTAAAGACATGTTTTATTTAACGACATACTCAACACATTTTATTTACGGTTATATGGCGTCAGACATATGGTTAAGGACCACACAGATATTGAGAGAGGAAACCCGCTGTCACCACTTCATGGGTTACTCTTTCCAATTAGCAGCAAGGGATCTTTTATATGCACCATCCCACAGACAGGATAGTACATACCACGTCCTTTGATATGCCAGTCGTGGTGCACTGGTTGGAATGAGAAATAGCCCAATGGGCCCACCGATGGGGATTGATCCCACACTGACCGTGCATCAAGCTAACGCTGTACCACTGGGCTACGTCTCGCTACGTATATCAAAGGCCATGGCATATGCTGTCCTGTCTTTGGGAAAGTGTATATAAAAGATCCCTTGCTACTAATGGAAAAATCTAGGTTACTACTAACATCAGCTGTCGGAATTACCTGTTCAATATAGCCAACAAGTATTTAACCCTTTAACTTTGTAGCCACTCGTTTGATTCTGACATGTTTCCAGCTAACAGAGCTTCTATAACAATTACAAATTAATTACTGTAAATCATAAAACAGTGTTCGAGATTAACAGTATCCCGATATCCCGGGGATACCAGAATTTAATTTTGGATACCAGACTTCAAGAACCCAGTATCCCACCAGGATACCATATAATACTAAATTCTCAGGTGGGATACCAGATTTTGAAATGTTAGTATCCAACTGGGATACTGCCCCAAAATTTTAATCTCAAACACTGTAAAATATTAGCAATCTTAAAATTTAGCGAAATCCAAATAAGTGACATATTAGCAACATAAAAATTTAGCGAGTTCGTCATATCAGAAACTAAAAGAATAAGCTGAAGTTGTAGGATCAGCTGAAATAATATATTTAAATAATTTGGTTATCGACTTAAAGACAACTTAAATTTAGTAGAAGTTTGCAATAATATGCATGCTACCTAACAACTATTGTTGTTTGTCATCATTTTGCTTTAATCAATAGCATGCAGCTATTATTGTGTTCTGTTAATCACCAACAAAATAAATGCACAAATGGTTTTTCAAAACAGTCTGCTCTTGCGCTCTTTAAATTTAGCGTCATGAAATATTAGCATCTTGTATGGCCTTGCTAAATTCGTTAAAATTTTATCCTTGCTGACATTTCCTGATTTACAGTACATGGAATATCAATGTTTGTATTTTCTATGTATCTTGCGTCATACTAATGTCTGTAGCAGCTCCAACTGGATTTCAACTCCTATTCCAGGGCTTCTAGATTATGGTAGCCCCACTCCCATGGCTAGTGATATTCAATGTTGGGCTAGTAAATAACTACTATCGCCATGTCCAATGGCTAGTGAAAACAAAAAGTGTCATATGCTGCATTTAAGTCTATTTTGTAAATGTGAATATCTTGTCCCTTCCTCCCCTCAAATCCAAGGTTTTTTAAGCTCTATCTCCTTCTCTAGGTGACATATCCAGTTATTCCTAGTATTAAAAATTTATTTACTTAAAGCAGGGCTAGTGAATTTTTAATCATGGCTAGTAAAAATTTTAAATCACTGATCCCATGCTTAGTGGATTTTTATAGCTATTTTAGAAACCCTGTATTTTCAAAAATGTGTGTGAATCCTTCTTTGAAAATGGTACCTCTTTGACCCCCCACCCCCCCACCCCACCCATATTCACAGATGAATACACAATTAATTAGATAGTAATTTTGTCTCAATCCCTCCTAAAATATTTACTGGATGCACGTGAAACGGACAAAAATAATAATCAAATAAAAATCATTGGACAGACAACAAAAGAAATTTCTCAATATTTTCAAAATAGTTATTAAAAAAATATGACGAAAATTGGGACATTAAAAATTACTATTGTTTTAATGTTATTTATCATTAAATATAACAATAAAATTTGCCAAAACATATCATAAATAAAGAATGAATATTAAAATTGATGTTTATGTTGATTTGCCTGATGCATTTGGGTTGGTTCGACTGAATCTGCAATCAAGGTCTGGGTTCTGTATGTAACCAGTGGTAACCACTTTTAGCACAAGAAGGAAGGACTTTATTTTGTTACATGGTTGATGCACCACCTACGTCACACTTTCCGGTACCATTTTAAAAGAAAGACAGACCCATGTATCAAATTATTGAAAAGTAAAAT
This sequence comes from Gigantopelta aegis, assembly GCF_016097555.1. Classification (NCBI taxonomy): domain Eukaryota; kingdom Metazoa; phylum Mollusca; class Gastropoda; order Neomphalida; family Peltospiridae; genus Gigantopelta; species Gigantopelta aegis. The sequence continues at coordinate 34,063,490 of NC_054700.1, forward strand.
CCCTTGTACATAGATTGTTTTCATATCGATGAAACTGTGCAATAAATCTGCACAACTTCAAACTTTTCACTCTCTCTCTCTCACTAAGCCAAGTCTTCTTATTGCATCATGCAGCATCACTTTATGTGGTACAAGTCAATGACTGCATAAACTTACTTGCGGTATGCATGGTTATTGAACACTTTCTTGCTTTTGACTAACAGCAGATAGATCCTCATGCTGTCACACTGGACTACCGGCTGTCAATTAAAACATCAGAAGTGTGAAATAACCAAGCATACCACTGGAAAGTTTATGCAGCAACTTAAACATATGAGCTACTATAAACATTAGGACACAAAGAAACACAATGAATATACAAACCAGGGCTCAAAATGTGCTTTGCCAAATTAGCCAATTGCAAATTTAGTATAATTTTCAACAAAATATACTACATATCTGAAAACTGGCTGAAGCAAAAACAATTTTAGACACCAATATTCTAAAAATATATATATATAATCAATAAGCAATTTTAATCATTTCCAAGTTTCTATCAGCTGGAAACACATTAGGATGACTACCATGAAGTACAAATGTCCCATTAATGCAAACTTCAAATAGGTATTATTAACAGTGTCTTTACAAATATTTTCATTTTAGTTAGCATAAAAACACACAAAGTGAACACAGAAAACTTTGAATTTTATGTCTCCATAAATATAATGAAGAACAATACTAGAAAGCATTTGTCTTTAAAACTGACATGCTCAACATTACTTCAGAAACAACACCTGCACATCACATTAGTAACCAAGAAATATTAACCATTCACTTTAAAAGATATTTCTGCTCATAACTACAGCGACTTTTTTTTTTTAAACATGATATTTACAATGCCTAGCTTTACAAAGCCGCCATTCTTCAGAATTTAAAATCACAAAAAACGTCATCTGTATGAAGATTGAAAAGTCACTGAATTTTTTTTTTATCACAAGCTGCCTTGCTGTGTCCAGGAAAAGGGTATGAGCACTTGATACGTATTTTAAAAGTGATTTTCAATTACGATCTGCCCAATTACAAATGCCCACGATTATGATCTACCAAACACTCTTGATAGGTACCCACATATGGAAACCTTTCATTATGAAAACATTCATAAGCACTCTCTTTCGCTTTTTCAACTTAGTATCTGTTATAATGACTCCACGAGTCATGGGTTTCGGGGTAACGTCTTTTGGCCGGAGGGGCTCCGTAAACATCGCGATTGTATGGATCCCGGGAATACTCATCCCTGTATCTGTCTCTGTTAAACGACTGATGGTGGTCTCGCTCTCTGTCTCTGTCGCGACCATTCCGACTGTACTGGTCGTCTCGGTAGTCGGAATTCCGGTCGTACTGGTTGCTCACCGAATGTATCTGGCTGACGGGGCGAGATCCAGTGTGACTAGACCCGACGGACTCGATCCGACTGATGCTTTCGTTATGCCGGTTGATCGTTTCGATCCTCTGAATAGAAGAGCCAACTGTACTGATCAACTGAATGGGCAGTCCCTCGGACTGTTCGAGCTTCTCTGAATTGTTTTTCATTGTCCCATCCTCGGAGTGTTCTTTGGAAGATTCACTAGGTGGCGCTTCCCGATCTACTGCTGGATTTGTTTTAGGGTTAGCGCCATCAGCTTCGTCGTGCGTTTCTTTATCGGCCAATGCTGCAACGTTCTTAGTGGTGTCGTTTATCACTGAAATATCCTGTAAAGTAATGGTCGTCAGATTCTGTCTCGAAACACCCTTATTCTGCATCTTGGGAGGCCCGTCTGGCTGCGATTCTGTCGTCTTGCGTTTGAGCTTTTCCCTGAATTCCTGCAAGTCATCATTTGATTCAGATAAATGCATCATGGGGGAAGGAGGCACTGAAGGAGGTTTGGGGCCTCCTAGGATTGCGTGATCCATCATCTGATCGGGGGGAACATGATGCATTTCTCCTAAAATGGGCTGTTTGTTGCGCAAGATACCTTTGGGAGGATGGTGGGGCATGTGTGACTGGGAGGAGGGAAACTGGGGAAAGTTTGGTCTTTGGCTAAACATTTGGTCGGGAGGACTGACCATTTGTCCCAGCATGCGAGGACTAGTCTGACCAGTCCAGTTCTCCTTCTGTCCGGGAGACTGCTGGCTGAAGAATGAAGGAGGTGGACATGCCATGGGATTAAACCCAGAGGAGGTGTGTGGTGGAGGGGCAAACGGGGGTGGTCGGATATCCAGACCAAATCTCGGCATTGATCCTGGCACAGCATTGCCTGGAGGGGGCAAAGGGGGTGGATTTTGGGGTCCTTGAAATGGAGAACCAAGGGGTGGCCCCTGCCCTGGTGCCTGTGGAGGAAGCATGTTTGCTAAATGTGTTGGTGGTGGGGGACCCTGCATGGGGGGGCGAGTTGGAGGAGTGCTCTGCAGGAACTGATTTGGCATTGGTGTATGTGGTGGTGGTATGGTCAGGTTAGGGAATGGGGGTGCGTTTCCCGGCACGGTAAACTGTCCCTGGGGTGGCTGTCCCTGCAGTGGGGGAGCAGTCGAAAAGACTGGTGTCCCCACCCCTGCTGACTGGGGGGTAGACGTTGGTGGCAGCTGTAGCGAATGCATGGACACTGGTGGTTGCCCAGAAACAGACGTCTGCATTTCAGCCGGAGGTGATCCTCCGACTGCTGCGGTATGGGAAGTCAGAGTCTGTATGGGGGAAGGTGGAGGCGATTCGCCCATCCCCGACGTCACGGGCTTCGAATTTAGAGTCATTATCTGTTGAGGAGAATTGTCAGACGTCTCCGAATCGGACGTCTGGATGACTTTTGCCTTCCAGGCTGCCCACGACTTGGGCGTGGCGGAATCCGACGAATCACCATCTTGTATCTGGTGCTCCTGTTCAATGTGGGTTTTCACCGTCGACGTCAGCAGGGTCAGATTCTGTAGAAAATCTGACGAGACAGGGGCATTCTTCTTGGTGTTTGAGATGAGTGTGGTGAGAAAGTCTATGGGATTCTGTTTCTTGACGGGTTCCGAGGATTCAGCGTCATGCATTTCATCGCTCTGATTATGCTGCGACTCGTCCCCCAGGAGGTCCGGGACCTCATCAAGTACGGGCGTGCTGCCCCCCTTCTCGTCAGCCAGGGGGGTGGAGTTACCCTCGTCGACGGCCAGGGAAGCGAAGCCGGGACCAAGGACCTTCGACGGGTTGTAGACGGGAACCTCCTTCTGTTTCTGCTGGAGGAACGACGCCGACAGGTTGTCCTGCTGCTCAGAGGTCGGGACCAGGCTGGCGATTCGGCTCTCCAGACTCTCCTGGTTACCCTTCCGGCTGTGAGACAAAACTGAAACACACAAAACAAACATTAAACTGAAATGCAGAAAACATTAAACTAAAATGCATAAAACATTAAACCAAAACACACAAAACATAAAACTGAAATGCATGAAACATTAAACTGAAATAAAAAAACAACAACATAAAACTGAAACACTTGAAACAAACATTAAACTGAAACATATGCAACAAACATTAAACTAAACATATAACACAAACATTAAATTGAAAGAAACATTAAACTGAAACACACAAAACAAACATTAAATTGAAACAAACATTAAATTGAAACAAACATTAAACTGAAACACATGAAACAAACATTTAAACTGAAAAACAAAAAACCCCATTAAACTAAAACACATGACACAAACATTAAACTGAAACACAACAAAAATTAAAACTGACACACATGAAACATTAAACTGAAACACACAAAACACACAAAACGCATTAACCATGTATCCACTACTGTTAATAACAGAGCATTCTTACAACCAACATAAAATACAGATTTATTTCCCTCATCCCTCATTCCTATTAAGGTCACTGTTTTTTTCAACACAACACCAAAACAAACAAACCTTCTGGGCAAATTTACAAAGCCTGTTTTTATTAAACGCACATGTTTAAGAATTTATTTTTTAATATATGTAGTTACACACATGCAAGAAAAAAGAAAAAAAAGGAGTTTTAAATTCCGACCCTAAATTTTTAACTTTCCTGCTAATCTTGGTGCATTATTGATATCAATTGTAGCACACAAATATCTAAAAAGCATAAAATTAGCAAGAAGCTAATAAAATACTGGAGGTAATTTTGTGCTTAGTTTTTTTTTCTTTGGTTGAATCCCATTATGAGTCAGAGACAATGAACGGGACACAGCACAACAGTCTGTGCAACACAGTGGTCAAAGGTTAGCTGTTAGTGGGCAGTCAGAAATGTTAGTGAAGTGTCTTACGCTTCCACACTGAACAATTAAAAAAACATTATCTCAACCGTAGCCAGTACAGGGAAGTTGAACCCATGAGTGGGCGAGAGTAAACCTGCTGATTAGCCTTTGTTAAACCAGCTGTGGGGTACTCAGGGTTTCTGCCAGAGGATACAAAGGGTAAAATTACGTACCTTAAAATATTGGAAATTAATGTATAGATTTTATTTATTTTTTTAGAAATATTATAGTAAGAGAACTGGTGTTTAGAAATAGTCAAAGTACATGGAATACAATGTCCAATTCAAAAAGTTTCAAACCTATAACCACCTAGTAGGGGCATTTATGATTCGTCTTGTTTTTATTACGTACCCTCAAATTATTTTTTGACTGGCATGATAAATATCCCAATGGGCCCACCAACAGAGGATCCAACCAAGATCGCTTATCATGGAGCCCAGCCTTTAACATGACTGCTTAACCACTATATCTTAATGAGGTCGATGATGGTATATTTAAGAAAGAAAGAAATGTTTTATTTAACGACGCACTCAACACATTTTATTTACGGTTATATGGCGTCAGACATATGGTTACGGACCACACAGATATTGAGAGAGGAAACCCGCTGTCGCCACTTAATTGGCTACTCTTTTCGATTAGCAGCAAGGGATCTTTTATATGCACCATCCCATAGACAGGATAGCACATACCACGGCCTTTGATGTACCAGTTGTGGTGCACTGGCTGGAGCGAGAAATAGCCTAACGGGCCCACCGACGGGGATCAATCCCAAACCAACCACGCATCGAGCGAGCGCTTTACCACTGGACTATGTCCCGCCCCCTGGTATATTTAAGAGAAAGTAACTAAATTACCTTTGGCTCCAATACTGAATGATATTTTGTCTCTGTTTTCCGATGCCGTGTCCTGAATCTCAGGTGATCCGTCTGGTGATGGAGCATCAGTAGGAGGCTCTGCAATAAACACAGAACAGGTTTTATTACCCATGTGGTTAAAAATATCTTGGTCCTTATCAAAGTGTTACTTCCCATGAGAACGTGGGACATAATACTTCCGACACCATACGATTAGCGCACCACGACCGTACTGGAACGCTGGTCAATGAGTTCAGTGATATAAATTAAAATCGATTATAGGTAATAAATAGGATATTAAACTCACTACCATTTCGTAGCTAAAACATTACGATTGAAAATTATTTCAATGGGATATAAGCATGATATGGCTTGAAATAAGAAGTAAAATGTGGCCTGTTATTTTTTTTTTCAAATGCAGGTTCAAAGAAATATGTCCTGTTGAGGGCAAAAATATCTCTTGCTGGAAATAAGACATCACAGGGTGAAGGGACAGTGTGTGGAAAGTTAGGACCTCCCACATGTATTTTATAGTGAACTGAAATATAACAGAATCACGATAAACGTAGATACATATATCTCTCTCTCTCTCTCTCTCTCTCTCTCTCTCTCTCTCTCTCTCTCTCTCTGTCTCTGTCTCTGTCTCTGTCTCTGTCTCTGTGTCTCTGTCACTCTTTCTCTCTGTTTTTTGTTTGTTTTTTGTTGTTGTTTTTATTTAACGACAAACTCATCACATTTTATTTACGGTTATATGGCGTCAGACATGTGTTTAAGGACCACACAGAGAGAGGAAACCCACTGTCGCCACTTCATGTACTCCTCTTTTCGATTAGCAGCAAGGGATATTTTATATGTACCATCCCACAGACAGGATAGTACATACCACAGCCTTTGTTACACTATTTGTGGAGCACTGGCTGGGACGAGAAATAGCCCAATGGGACCCACCACCAGGGATCGATCCTAGACTGACTGCACATCAAGCAAACACTTTACCACTGGGCTAAATCCCACCCCTTACATAATTTTATGTAGTATGATGGTGCACTCTTACTTTAATTATGTTGAGGATGTTATGGTATACTTCGCCCCGCTATTAGTATGACATCACAAAAAGGCTCAGTCTTAGTCATTCCAGCAGACACAAAGAGGCTAACAATCTTTTCGTAATAAAAAGTATTTCAGAAGAAATTTGTTGTCCCCATCGTCTATACAGAATACATTTTTGCCTAATAACTAAAAAAAATATATATATAAATAATAAGTCTTATAGCGTAACAAAAAATACCTATTGTCTCCAAAAGAAACGTTACATACATAAAATTAATAAATATTGTTGCTAAGTGAAAGTAAACAATTTAGAAACCACCGTACAAACACTTTGCATGTATCACAAAGTGTATTGTCACATTTAGAGATTGAACTTCATGATACTTTCATATCCCACCATATCATATTTTTCTCTAATACAATTTCAAGCCTTGTAATGTTTCTTTTGAACATCAGTATAGTTTAGATTTTGCCTTTTAATCAAGAAAAAATTAAAATTTACCGAGCATTTGATCAATTTCGTCATCGGACATCTCCATGTCGACGGTTTCAATGTCGTCTCTCTGTGGAGGCGTGGCTTCAGGTGACGGCGCGTCTTCCACGGGAGACGGCATCGGACTGTTGGGATCAGGGAGAGTCTTCACCAAGTCTGTTAGCTTCTTCTTCATGGTCGCAATTCGTGTTCCAAAATTTTTGTACGCCTAAAATTAAATGTGCTACTTGTATTAGTTCTGGTAAGTTCATCTGGACTGTATAGATGAACACAAAACAAGGGACGTTCAATGGACTCACTACACTGTAATGTTGAGAGTGAAATCAAGTAAAACAATAACTAAATTCACGTAGTGTTTACCTACAGGTGACTGTTAATTATTGGCTATAAGGTTTAAGTTGTGAAAAAGCTTATCCAAATTTTCAATCCTGGGCCCATGCTTATAAAAATTTAGAGTCCAGACTCAATCTCAAATGACGTCACATGCGTACAATTTGTACGACGTTGTCATGACATCAGTGTCTCAGACTCTTAGTAGAGTCTTGAGTCTAGTTTTATAAGCACCAGGCCAGAACTGTCATCACATTTTCATTTCATTTTAATATATTTGTGTGCTTATATACAAGTAAGGTTCAAGCAGGCTGTCTTGGCACACATCTCAGCTATCTGGGCTGTCTGTCCAGGACAGAGGGTTTAGTGGTTAGTGGTTAGTGAGAGAGAAGAGGGTGTAGTGGTCTTACATCTACCCACTGAGTTGTTAAAACTCGCTTTGGGTCAGAGCCGGTACCGGGCTGTGAACCCTGTACCTACCAGCCTTATGTTCGATAGCTTCACAACGATGCCACCGAGGCCAGTCATAACAAATAACAGTCTTCGCCACAAAAGGTGAGTGATCACTCCTGTTCCCATCTGCAACTGCCTGGGACGTTATAGGCCTTACAATAACATTGTACACACACTTTAGTTAAAACTTCGTGTGATTGCTTACTTAACCCCATTTCAAGAGAGTGATCTTCAGCTTGCCTCGATTTTGCTCAAGACAGAATAGGATTTTGAAAATTAAAACGGTGGTTAAATGAACGACAACGCACAAACAATATTTTAGTTACATCTCAAACATTAGTAATTTTGACATCAATCTGACATTTTTACAATGTATACAAATATAACTAAAACAATGTCATTCAAAGAGAGACTTTATTCAGTCTTATCAAAGAATCACTACTATTCATTTGTGTTAATATAGTAAAAACAATCGTGATAAATTGTTTAAACGGAGATGACATCAAAGTGATAAAAAAACTAAATTGATGATAATAAATTAACTTTTTTAGGAATAAAAGTATTAATGTATTTATTTTTCAGCTTTGCACAACAGTAGTGCATGGAGTTGATCTTAAAATTTAATTTTTTTTAATCTTTTTTTTTTTTTAAGAAAAGAGTCTAAAGATATGTTAATCTGACTAGTGCATCCTGCTAAAATAAAGTTAATACACCTATATTTCAAGAAAGCCCTTGTAAGTTAAACACTTAGTAGAGATTTATACCGATTAAACAGAGGATTTGATTAACTGAACCATTCACTCACATTTGCAACTATCTTAGCTTCTCTGTACTGTTCATCATAAAACATCTCGGAAATTTCCGTCAGTTGAATAAGAGTTTTTCTTTCTGTGATTTCATCTGCGAGAACTTCCACGTAGTCTTCGAGCTTCACACATGATTCTTCAAACTGAATGGAAAATTCCTTTCCGTGAGCTTTATCTGTAAAAGCAATTTGTGTACTGAAATACACATACAACTAAAAATAATTTAAAGAATGCAAAGTTAACATGAAATAAAGAGTTGAAACAAAATATGTTAATACTGTGGTCTAAATTTGACCTATTACAAAATGGTTTTGTATTTCATACTAATGTTGACAATCAGGGGTGGGAACTGGTGAAATGTTAAAAAGAGGAAATCTAGTGGGGTCCCGGAAATTCTTGAAATCCTACTTTAAAATCTGTGCCATCTGACACATTTTGGAGGAAAGGACGATTAATGCAAGGAAACGCAATGTTTCATGAGAGGAAAACAGCTGATCTGAGGAGAATTCCCACCCCTGGACAATGCATTGGACAGTTGTGAAGCATCAGTATTAGGGAACAATAATGAAAACTACACCAACAACTCTTTACGTCATTTAAAAAAAAAAATGGTTTTGCTTAACACGAAGTAGAGTTTTAACACCCTGTCCAGTGGGCATAGATCATATTTGGACATAAACTTTATTGTTCTATTGATGAGTTGTACCAATATCAAATCACTGCTACATCCGAAATCGGAAACTGACGTATATCACATTTTGGAAATGGAACTCTTCATTTGTATAATCTGACCTTTCAGTTGTCGGACAGCCTCTAAATTTGAGGCGTCCATCTTGAGAATGGCCAGCTGTCTCTGTTTAAGTTCGGCGGTTGTCTCCAGTTTCTTAAAGAATGTAATCTTCTCTATCAAGTGAGATGGCTGCAACAAACAGAACATATCTAGGTGTAGTTTTATCTGTCGGCCACAGGTATTGAAACAAGCATTCTCAGAGTACTGGTAATGCAATTCACATTATTTTAACTATAAAACCTCTTGAATAAATATACAGAACTTCACATGCATTGGTTTTGCTTCTTATTTATTGCACAAGTTCATTTTGCGCAAGAATATTAGTTGGTTTATTTAGTTGGTGTAAAGCCCGTTCGAAACCATGATGTTAGCCGTTTCTTGGGATACATTGCTGTTACTGTTGCAGTTAAACACTGCGCAGTTAACCATCATATAATTACGTCGACAGTATATAATAACACTAATTATCTTGTAAATTAAATTTCCGATAAATTAAACGAAATAACGAAAAGAAAGAACAGGAATGTTTTATTTAACGATGCACTCAACACATTTTATTTACGGTTATATGCCGTCAGACATATGGTTAAAGGAGACCAGACACCAAACCATATATACGACGTAATGAATTTGTTTGCTGTCATAAACCACAATACACAACTAACGTGCTCCCCTTATTGACCAAGTTGAGCGTGCCAGTCTTGGTTGGGGTTTTTTTTCGCTGATCTCCGATGTTTGCCGGAAACTGTCGGCAATTGATGAGCTAGACCAGTGACGTCATCGATGAGAGGAAAACTGAAGAAACTACCAAGCAGCATGGACGAACTTAGCGATTCGAGTGACGAAGAATTGTGTCCAGCTTATGCTTAATGGCATCAAACCGTATCAGTTTGAACCACTTATCAGAGACTTTGTCCCTAATCCTGGAAATGTTGTCTTAGATGAAAATTCAGATGAATCAACTGCTGACAAAGACGAGGAAGCCACACGGTCATAGACTAGCATACAAGCATTTTTTTAAACATAATTTTTTATGACATTTTTAATGTAAACTGAAGCAAATGGACCTAATTAGAAGAAAAGCACACAAAATGTAATAATATTTCCTCATAAATCTTGTTCAGCATAGATGTAAATATGACATGTCAGTGGATATTCCATAGGCCGATTTCGCAAATTTGCAAAAAGTGTCCCCTCCTCACCAAAGCAAGATATAATAATTTAAAAAAGGTAGGGTCAACTCAAACAAGAGCCTTATGTGTTGGAAAGATGCATACCCGGACCACCAACACATACTGACACTTTAGCAAATGAATAACGCGTAATTTAGAGTTAATAAAAAAACATGATTATTCCTGCCAACTGGGGGCAGCCATTTTGTTTCGTTTTTGTGACGTCCGGTGAGATAGCTTGGGGCGAAGTGACGTCAGCTCCTGACCATCTCCTGTATGTACAGTGTAAACAAAAGCAGTAATTTTCGACAAGGCGCTTCTCTTTGATCAACCTGACTTGTAAAACAGCATAAATGACGTAATATTATAATAAACTATTTAACTAAATATATTTCAAGTTGCATTAACGGAACAAAATGGGGTTATAGTATTTTTCTCTGTTAAGTAATCCAAAGGAAAAATGTACAAAATTAGGCCGATTGATACGCTACGTTGGAGCAAAAACGACAACCCACGATACCCAAGTGATAATTTTCTTTTCTTTGGGACTACGTAATTGGTCAGTTCTGTGCTTTTAGATGGAAAAGTTTACTTAATCAATATTTTGACAGAACTATTTACAGTAATAAACCATGTCCATTACAATTTTAGGGGCGACAGGTAATATTCCACAATACCAGTATGTATTTTTGTGTCTAGACAGCGTCAATTAATTGGCTCGTCTGGTTACCAATCAAATACACACCTGCCAATCAGGAATCACAGGTAGAAGCAACTAACAGCATAGACCAATTAACTAAGAAAACACTCCGTGTATCATTTCAGTACGTAGGTTAATGCATGGGCAAAACATTGTTAATTGTTTCGACTTGTTGTGTAGCCACTTTGACAATGGTATTTTATTTTGTATTGAAAAATAATATATATATAGTGCTGGATATACTTACTGCTGGCTTACTGGGATGTGTATTATTACAGAACATTGCAATGTATGACTATTTATCATCCAGCAAAAACCAGGTAGATTGTGTTTCTCTAGTTCTAAGGTCCATTCCTGACGTGACGCGTTAAGTATTACGTAACCACCAGCTCGCCAGAGGGTGTACTCACTGAGATGGTACAAAATGGCTGCGCCCGTTATATATGATAGCCGTCACATTTAACCGTTTTATTAATTAACTATACGATTATACGTGTTGATATTAAGCAATAATGTTCATTATATATTGTTGAATATGCATACCAGGCCAAATGCCTTAATTGTCCTCTCCTTTAACTAGTTATCCTCCAAGTTTTAATGTGTTTGGTTAAACCGTGTATTTTTAATTATTAAGAAAATATGTTGCCAGTCTGCCGAAACTGTCCACAGCTGGGTACAGAAACACAGAAATGTTGGAAAATATTATACTGTTGCCACATACTGACAATCACTTTACAACTAATATGTCTTATCGACAATATTATTATGTAGTCTTTGCATTTATTAATATAAAATACAACAGGCCCATAAGAACTGGGGAGGGGTGGGCCTAGGGACTTGTTTTCCATCACTCTCTCTAGGATGAAAATATATGTTTTAAATTTTCACTACTCTGCATAAATAAAGATGATATAAACGATAAAAAATCTAGTTTGTATCCCTCACTAGAGACTGTATTCCCCCCGCCCCCTCCCTTCAAATATCGTTCCTACAGGTCTGTACAAATGTAGATAATATGTAGAGAGTGAGATCAGGAACCAGTACCGTTTATCTTTAGGATTTTGTAATCATGATTTCAAACCAACTGTTTCAGGTAGTTTGCTGCACATAATGACATAAAACACATTTGTTATATATTGGAATAAAATAAAAATAATTACAATATATCCATCCAGTGTTATTTTTTTTAATCATTCACGGAGGAAGAAGGAAGTCCTGACGAAAATATACTACAGGTAAAATATATTACAGGTAAAACAAAATAATATATGATGCTTATTCCATGTGGTAACTATTGTTAATTTTGCTTTAAACTGCTAGATGCCAAAAGTGATTAATTATATTATTTTATGGTAACAGTCGAAAATTAGACAACCAATTGTTTCAACCTCTGCCAAAGGTACCAGGTTTTCTGCCAGAAAATAAGTTAAGGGTACATAATAAAACAGCCCCCCCCCCCCCCCTTGTTAACTTTTTTTTATCACATTAATTTTTGCCATTGTAACCAAAATCTGATGTAGAGTTTATACCCGGTCCGTCTGTGCCCCACCTCCCAAAGTCGTTCCTACGGGCCTGTAAAAACTAAATATATTCAAAGGAGTATATTGGGTGGTTATAGGTTTGAAATGTTTTTTTTTTTATTGAACATTTCATTTCACGCACTTTTAAAATTTTAAACAGCAATTATGTTACTATAATCTATCGAAAAAATTAAACATTATATATATACATTAATTTCTGAGATTTTTTAGTACATTACATGTAAGTTTACCCTCCGCACCCTCTGGCAGAAATCCAGGGTAGGTATTAAAACAATTATTTGGTGTAGAGTATTTTTAATATGACATACAGAAAGCATTGAAAAGGAAAATTTTATTATGCTTTAATAATCGACATTAGCTTTAAAACTAATTACCGGTAACCATCATTCCTGGCCAGAGTACATATGTTGTTCCTGCCAAAGTGTTAGCATTTTAATTTTAATGACAATATACTGAACTGACGATAAACATTGTTAACTAACGTAATAATTCACGTTTTGAAGGTGTTTTGTTATGAGGTTAACAAATCAACTAGATCAAGAGATGTTAGTATGGAGTCGTTATGGGCTGTCGGTAAAAATTAATTCGGTAATTATAGGTAAATAAATGTGAAGTTTAAATATTTGTATGTGAACAAATTGCAATACCTTTATTTAATGTATATCTTAAGTACATACTTGTTTTAATTTTCAAATTGTAAATGTACCATAACCTGCTGTATTTAGTTGGATATTTTTGGAAATTGAAGCCATGATGTTGGCCGTTTCTTGGGATGCATTGCTGTTACTGTTGCAGTTAAAAACCATCATATAATTATGTCGACAGTATATAATAACACTAATTATCTTGTAAATTAAATTTCCGATAAACCTGGAGACAAAAAAAACAGACGACTAAAAGGCACAACCAAAGAATCAACACGTGTACCAGTATTTCTTGATAACTCTCACCAATGATGTATTGCCTCGCTTTCGTTCAGATCAATGCATAATCCCGCCCACTTCTGTTTTTACCCCAAACCTAAGACGCGCAGCTGACCGGTGCCTCACAGCGAGCCGGGTGTTAGAGTAATGCGGTCTTTGATGCTAACTTAATCCATTACACACTACATGTCTTTTGGTGTCCGGTCTCCTTTAAGGACCACACAGATATTGAGAGAGGAAACCCGCTGTCACCACTTCATGGGCTACTCTTTTCGATTAGCAGCAAGGGATCTTTTGTATGCACCATCCCACAGACATGGTAGTACATACCACAGCCTTTGATATACCAGTCGTGGTGCACTGTCTGGAACGAGAAATAGCCTAATGGGCTCACCGACGGGGATCGATCCCAGACCAACCGCACATAGAGCGAGTGCTTTACCACTGGGCAAAGTCCCGCCCCAAAAATAAACGAGTGTAATAAATAGGAAGCAAAAACAACATATGTGAAGTTTTGTATTTATAACATACCTTGTTTTAATACTTTTATGTTGTACAAAAATGGTTTTTAATTTAACGTCATAACAACACTTTGTTAAATCTATTATCAAAACTCCTTTCATGGATTCATTTAATGTTAAGAATCATACTCTGCGGCAGCCTTGTGTAATGTTTCAAACATGATATGACGGCATTTGTAAATCATATATGATGTCAGTAAATAAAAGGTGCTAACTGCAGTAAAAATAAAAAGGGAATTCCCCATTTAAAAGTTCTGGTCCATATGTGCAATACAAAATAAATTTATTACACGGTTTCAAAATGTCTTTATCACCATAGTAAGATTGAATAGGTATGTAATAAAATGAGAACCAGGCTATTTTATACATATCACCTGTGATTCACAATGTTCCGTTTTCAGCTGAAAATTTCATAAACCAATAAAAATGACCTTTTCAAAATAGTGAATATGGTGATGTCCATTTACTGAAGATCCTGCATGTGGATGACAGCAATAATAAAGTTTTACACAAAGATCTCTTAAAATGAGAAACATAATGGCACAAATTTGTCTTGTATTCTGCAATTTAACAAAACACTCAATGTTTTCAAATATTAAAACTGTAGTTGTATTTATACTTTGCATAAGTAAATCTTATAAATACAAGGTTGTCAAGCTTCTAACATTAAAAACACATCAATTAAAAAAAATTAAAAAATTATTTGTTACCTTGAATTCAGCCACGAGTTTTGGATCAAAAACTGCAGCGGACTCGGGTATAACGACAGGTGACAATGCCGCCGGCTCCTTGGATGTTGTCTTCAGATCAACTATGGGCGAGTTAACCTTAGACTCTGAAAACAGTGGCACAGGAGGAACAGTCTTTTTATCTGAAAACAAGGGTCTGGCTGTACGTACAAGTCAATCATGCAGGGTGGATATTATTATAGAAGAAAAGGGGCCTTTACAAACACTCCAGCAAAATGTTAATGAACAGTAATCAGGTGTATGCAATTTTGTATGACTTAGTATTCAAATTTTAATCAAATCGAATGATAAAATAAGACAAAAAATCTTCATTGCCAGCTGGAGGACAGTACAACCTAGACGATATTATTTATCTTGGCACTTTGAGTAGTAATATCACATTTAGTTATTACATATAGCAAGTACTAGTTTCAAATGCAATTGTAACCAGGCTACTATGATGTCACTACAACACAAAATGCCATAGTGACATCATAGCCTACAATGTTTTTACGACGTTGTAGCACTAAGCTTTGAAAATATGGGCTCTATGTTAAGTTTTGAGTGCAGGAAAAGTAAATTGGTCGACACAAGTCATTACAATGCACTAACAAAATAAACATTTAATTATGAATCTGGTTCTGTGATATATTTTTGTTTACTGGCTGGCTGGCTGACAAGAGACCAACTTCAAATACTGCTCAACTCTTTCACAGAAATAGTAGAGTTGTACAAGCACATTTCAAAAAGGATCATTAAAAATAAACAGACACTTGTCCTACTGGACACATGGATGTAGAGTCTTGGTAACATCCACAGTGATATATATTTGTGAAAATTATTCTATAATCATACTCAAGTGCTTCTTCGGTGATTTGATGAATGATATTTGCGAAAACTAGTTTATAATCACACTCAAGTGCCTCTTCAGTGATTTCATGAATGATATTTGTGAAAACTATTTTATAATCATACTCAATTGCTTCTTCAGTAATTTCATGAACGATATTTGTAAAAACTATTTTATAATCATACTCAATTGCTTTTTCAGGGATTTCATGAATATTTGTGAAAACTAGTTTATAATCATACTCAGTGCTTCTTCAGTGATTTCATGAATGATATTTGTGAAAACTATTCTATAATCATACTCAATTGCTTTTTCAGTGATTTCATGAACGATATTTGTGAAAACTAATTTATAATCATACTCAATTGCTTCTTCAGTGATTTCATTAATGATATTTGTGAAACTATTTTATAAACATACTCAATTGCTTTTTCAGTGCTTTCATGAATTTGCCATCATAAACCACGCGTTCTTCCCAGATCTTGAATATTCTTTCCACTTTTGGCTTAATTGTGTCTTCCCTGTAAAAACAAAACAAAAAAGTCAAATTCAATCCGCTATCTAGCTAAAAGTTCCATGAACAAATTTCAGTTTACCTAAGATTTTTAAATATTCAAAAGGTTAGGTACTAAGATTTTTAAATACTATCCCCAGCAAAGCTTACTTTGAAATTGAATTGAAAATTCAAAAAATATTATACTGTACATAAAATACAACTAAATGTACCAGCATCAAATAAAGTTTGTTTTGTTTAACGACACCACTAGAGCACATTTATTCATCATCAGGTATTGGATGTCAAACATTTGGTAATTTTGACATTATATATGGTCTTAGAGAGGAAACCTGCTACATTTTTCCATTAGTAGCAAGGGATCTTTTATATGCACCATCCCACAGGCAGAATAGCATATACCCTTTGATATACCAGTTGTGGTGCACTGGCTGGAATGAGAAATAGCCCAATGGGCTCACCGACGGGGATGGTTCGGAATAAATCACTGATCAACAAACCTTGCAAATGCTGCTGCTTCTTTGAGTACTCCTTTGAAGCTTTCCTTGAACACCAGAGCATGCTTCTTCTTGCACGTTTGGACAACATCATTACACAGGTAAAATAAAATTAATTTATGCTTAGTCTTGGCTGAAAATAAACAAAACAGGCACAAGTTAACCAGGAAGTACAGCTGGCTGTCAACACAAAGGCTACTTCTACCAAAAATGTATATTTAACTATCGGATCCTATTTAACCCTAACCTAACTCTTTAAAAAATATATCTGAAGTCTGAACCAAATTGTTAACAACTACAATAAATTACTCTCCTACCTTTAATTATGTTAGATTGCCCCAAAAATTTGGTTCAGACACAAATCGTTAAAAACCCATTCCAGTGAGACATATTCCAGATACAAGACTAAGTTGTAACAACTTCGCTGAGACTGCATAGGGGAAAAATACATGCAGTTCTCTGCGGTCTGCCATTTTGCTTGTTCACAGAATGCTCTTCAAGAGGGGTGGATTGATATGACATAATCTAACAACGTTATGGCATGTGCTAACAGGGGTGCAGAAATGGAAAATATTTACCCAGCCTGTCGGACCAGGTTCAACTAACATTTACTAGCCCGCCGGAATTCCTACAAGTCCACCAGTCTATAGAACAATATATTATTAACAATATTATTCTATAGTGTCTTCTTTTCAAATATATATATATTTCTGTCATTTCTGCCATTCTGTTTTTTCAGCAGTTCATTTTTTTTTTTGGGGGGGGGGGGATATCACCGCTTATGAAAACAACGAAAGTGGTAGTGTTTATCATTAAAATCATTTATCTTGGGTGCCAAATAATATATACACCGCCTTTACAAAAACGAAACTACTTTTTATCAGCTGGCGATATTTATCACAGCAATCGATTCATTCGATGAAGATGGAAATAACAAAAAATGTATCCGACATTAGGGGATCACTTTACAAACATCTTTATTGTTTTTCGTGTATCTTGAAATCTTTATTAAAAGAATAATATTAAAACTTTGATTGGTTCAGCAAAACCGGAACTGCCCGTGAATGTCAGACCGATAACATGTTCGGTTCAACTAAAAGACGAGTCTGCTTGTATTTCGTATAAACTTTTGTGCACTTTTTGTAGGCAAAATAAGGAGTATGACGATTATTTTTGTGTGGAAAAAAGTGTGCATTTGGAAATAGCGGAGATAGGTGCTGTAAAATATAGTATGGTGCAGGAAAATAAAGAGGGGTAGAGAAAAATAAAGGAGGGCGGCAGAACGTGAAAGGAGGGCAGAAAAGTGCAATAGAGGGGCGGGCCGCCACGCTTAAATGGAGCAGCGAGAACACTGGAGATCTTGAAGTCAATATAGGTGCTATGGTTTCAGTCTAATATATGTGGAATCCATGTTAATATAATGGGGGTTTTTCACAATTTGCTTGGACAAAATGTGGAGGAAATCTAACGGTAATTAAAGGTAGGAAAGTAATTTACTGTAGTTGTTAACAATCTGGTTTGGACTTTAATTTGTAAAATGTGTTGGGCCAATTTGGAGGGAGAGATAAGGAAGTGTTGCAGTCTACAGAGCTTATCTCTAGGTAGCACCATAAATTCATATTAGTTCTAATATTTGTAGTAGCTCAAAGTTAATTTTTTCATGTGTACAAAATTATCTGGAAACATGTTATAATGAACAGCAAACTGTGGACAGTTTCTGAGACTTGTGTCTACACCCTATAAATTATAATCATAATAATGATCATATTTTGATATTATTATTACCATTTTTCAAAGCTTTTAACCAGACGTTAACAATTTTCTTGTGGTGACTTTTATGATGAATTATCCACATTGACATGCTCTGGATGCTGTCCTGAGCACTGGTAACACTGTCCAGTTTCTTCTGTACACTTTCCTCGGCGAGATCAGACGCCATTTTTTGAAATAAGAGCACCGACTTACATACAAACAAATGACATCTTTTTTGCAAGGTGCACTCGCAATACAATCAAACTTTTGTCTGATTAAATGTAAAAATCACTAACAATATATGCCAAATAAATGACACCACTCTTTTACAGGAATCGATTGAAATAAAACGATACAACACGTTAAACAAATTCACAAATGAACATCCGCCATGTTATTTCGAAGAATCGGTTTTTTTATAGTTTCGTATTTAACATTAAATTAAACTTATGAAAAATATACACTTTATTTATTTTTTAAACTACTTTTTTAACTGATGTTGTAATAACTGTTGTTAAATACTCTTGATATAAATACAAATATTGTAATTTCAGTTTCGTATGCAGTACAGTACTTTCCTTACAACGATTATGGATTCCTTTTCTGAAAGAAAGTAATGTTTGTTTAACAACACCGTAACATTTGGTGTATAGAAAAAAAGAAATGTTTTATTTAACGGCGCACTCAACACATTTTATTTACAATTATATATCGTCAGACATATGGTTACGGACCACATAGATATTGAGAGAGGAAACCCGCTGTCGCCACTTTATGGGCTACTCTTTTCGATTAGCAGCAAGGGATCTTTTATATGCACCACCCCACAGACAGGGTAGTACATACCACGGCCTTTGATATACCAGTTGTGGTGCACTGGCTGGAACGAGAAATAGCCCAATGGGCCCACCGACGGGGATCGATCCCAGACTGACCGCGCATCGAGCGAGCGCTTCGCCACTGGGCTACGTTCCGCCCCATTTGGTGTATAGACACTGACATATGAAAGTAAATTTTTATTTTATTATTTATTTATTAATTATTGGTTCCTAGATGTCAAACATTAGATAATTCTAACGCTTTTCAGACGGTTCGTCCTCTGGACGTTTCGTCCACAGACGATTCGTCCACCGTACAATTCGTCCACGTACAATTCGTCCACCCATCTCGGACAATTCGTCCACTCGATTACAACATTTAAACAAATAAATCTAAAATGATATTTCTTAGCCATTGAAATGGTCAGTTATTTTCGTTTTGTGGTAAACTACTATAGTATATGAAACGAACTAAATTTTAGTGTTACTATATCAACTTGTTATTGTCTGTCTGTGTCCATTAAGGCCTAGTACTTTAATGATATGCTGTTATTCAAATTGCTCTTCAATTACACCTATAATTCTGATATACTATTTAGAAAACAAAGCTTGTAACTAAATCACAATTTCGTCATTTATGTCAAAAATGCCATAACGTGACGTCATTCGATGTAACCAACTAATAAACAACGATATTATCTCCATTTCGCTACCAAGTTCCAGCCAAGTTCTAAATTTTATTACTTATTTTTTTCACTTTTTTTATTCCACTGCCCTCTTTCCTTTCTCTACTTTTTGAATTCGATCTAATTTTTTCCCAATCTGGCAATTCCTCCTATCTTTCAACGTCTTTCACTGTCCATCTCCACATCACAGTCCTTGTCTCTCCAACCGCGACAGGTGCTTGTCTCTTGTGGCTATCTGTGTCACACACCTGCCATTTCCCATCAGCTTTTAGCTGTGGGCTTAGTCTGACCACTTCGGGGAGTGTGTAGTAAGTGTTGGTATAAAGTGCTCCTACTGGCAGTAGCTAGTGGGAATTTCCCTATTAGCTCAGTTGGTAGAGCGCTGGACTCTCGTACTGAGAATCTGTGGTTCGAATGCCCTCAGTGGAGGTTGATATTTATCTGTTACATTTTGGAGCCGATGTAGGGGTCGGGTGTTTTCTTAACACAAGAATACAATTATAACCCAGTTAGAACCCATAACAGTCAACTGCTTATGGCCCACAGCTCCGGGACGTAGCTTCACTTGAGGGGGAAGTATGTAGTAGTGTTGGTATAAAGTGCTCCTACTGGCAGTAGCTAGTGGGAATTTCCCTATTAGCTCAGTTGGTAGAGCGCTGGACTCTCGTACTGAGAGTCTGTGGTTCGAATGCCCTCGGTGGAGGTTGATATTTATCTATTACAAGTGTTCAGTAGTTACTTCTGGCATTGTTAAGAGGCACTTAACTGTAACCACCTACTATGCACCCCTACTAGTTACCGGCGGTCGTTAGTTAGTGCCGTAGGTCAGACCAGCTTTATTAGCGGCAGAGGACGAGGATGCCAGGTGGGTGCAGGGAAATACACAGAGACTGCACCCGTGGAGGAAGTTCTAAATTTAACTATAAACATTATAGTGGACGAATTGTCCAAGTACAATTTTTGGTTTTGAACGAATCGTCTCACGTTCAACAGTGGACGAAAATTTAGTGGACGAATCGTCTGTGGACGAAACGTCCAGAGGACGAATCATTTGCATCCCATTCTAACATCTAGCCTTAGAGAAGACCCGCTACATTTTTTAATAAGGGGATTATTTATATGCACTTTTCCTGACAAGACAGCACATACCACGGAGTCGTGGGGCTCTGGTTGAGATGTGGGAAACCCAACTGACGCAAGTATCCCGAGCGAGCGGTCTACCGACTGAACTAAATCTTATTCCATAACATGCAAAGCAAAAGAGATAAAAGACTTTTAGCCTAAAACAGGCTGCAACTTCTGCCAATTTAAAAAAAAAAATTATTAGGCCTATTATTTTTTTTTTTTTTTTTGACATACAAAGAAGAAGAAAAAAATTAAAACGTGCGCACGAGTTACTGACACGTGCGCACGACTTATTAAAGTTGTTAATTAAAGCTAGTATTGTACGCATTTTTGGTACACGCTTTAAATTATTTTTTTCTATGTCCCTTCAACGCCGTGGTACTTAATTGATCTTCACATAATAAAATATTACACTTTACTAGACAAGACATCTGTTAAAAAATAGGAATTAACGTACCAATGTAACCCCCCAGTAGTCCTAATTAGGTATATGTTGTTTTGGGGTGTTTTACTGGCTACCATCAATTCCGGCACATTCTTTTCCTTGTAGACCTTTACCACTTTACGTTTCGTTAATTCAAACTAGGCTATATAATCCCCTCTTTGTTCTCGCTGCAACAACTCTTTCGGTTGTTAGTTGGTGTTGTTTTAACACCCCTCCACATTTTAAATTCGTTTTATGTGTCTAGTCTTCTGTCTAGACCTAAGCCTTTAAGCTTATAATTTTGGAGTGTTTTTTCTTCCCTTAAAGGAGAGGACAATTAAGGCATTTGGCCTGGTATGCATATTCAACGATATATAATGAACATTATTGCTTAATATCAACACGTATAATCGTATAGTTAATTAATAAAACGGTTAAATGTGACGGCTATTATATATAACGGGCGCAGCCATTTTGTACCATCTCAGTGAGTACGCCCTCTGGCGAGCTGGTGGTTACGTAATACTTAACGCGTCACGTCAGGGGCGAACCTTAGAACTAGAGAAACACAATCTATCTGGTTTTTGCGGGATGATAAATAGTCATACATTGCAATGTTCTGTAATAAAATACATCCCAGTAAGCCAGCAATAAGTATATCCAGCACTATATATATTATTTTTCAATACAAAATAAAATACCATTGTCAAAGTGGCTACACAACAAGTCGAAACAATTAACAATGTTTTGCCCATGCATTAAAATACGTACTGAAATGATACACGGAGTGTTTTCTTAGTTAATTGGTCTATGCTGTTAGTTGCTTCTACCTGTGATTCCTGATTGGCAGGTGTGTATTTGATTGGTAACCAGACGAGCCAATTAATTGACGCTGTCTAGACACAAAAATACATACTGGTATTGTGGAATATTACCTGTCGCCCCTAAAATTGTAATGGACATGGTTTATTACTGTAAATAGTTCTGTAAAACTATTGATTAAGTAGACTTTTCCATCTAAATCACAGAACTGACCAATTACGTAGGAATTTGATTTTTGGAAGTTAGACTCACTGGTGTGAGAATTGCGAACCCACATTAAAGCTACCCCTTGGTTCTATTTTAGGACTCTGCTTTTACTTCTGGTTCAAAATTATTTAATTTTAGGAGTCCTAATTAAAATATTTATTATTAAAGAACCGTCAAAATTGCGTCTAATTTTCCTTAATTTGTTTGGCTCGCCAAAATTATTTATTTGGCATTTAAGTTAAATTTCCAGATTATGATTTTTTTTTCTTTTTAACCTAAAATTGTTTTTATTGCAATTTGCAGAAGCCTTTTCCCCCTTCCCCTTCTTGTTTTGGGTACAATGCCTGGCCTAAGTCGGACATTGTGTCCACAACAAGCGTGCTTGAACATTCATTTGATATAAGCACGTTAATTTCCGACATTTGACTTAACAGTTTTTTGTGGGCATACATACATACATACGTAGTCCCAAAGAAAAGAAAATGATCACTTGAGTATCGTGTGTTGTCGTTTTTGCTCCAACGTAGCATATCAATAGGCCTAATAGTGTACATTTTTCCTTTGGATTATTTAACAGAGAAAAATACTATAACCCCATTTTGTTCCGTTAATGCAACTTGAAATATATTTAGTTAAATAGTTTATTATATAATTACGTCATTTATGCTGTTTTACAAGTCAGGTTGATCAAAGAGAAGCGCCTTGTCGAAAATTACTGCTTTTGTTTACACTGTACATACAGGAGATGGTCAGGAGCTGACGTCACTTCGCCCCAAGCTATCCCACCGGACGTCACAAAAACGAAACAAAATGGCTGCCCCCAGTTGGCAGGAATAATCATGTTTTTTTATTAACTCTAAATTACGCGTTATTCATTTGCTAAAGTGTCAGTATGTGTTGGTGGTCCGGGTATGCATCTTTCCAACACATAAGGCTCTTGTTTGAGTTGACCCTACCTTTAAGAACTCCCACAGGACATGTCTCTTCGTGTTTATCTTTTACAGATCCTTTTATTTTTTACCTTCGTATAAAAACCGGTCGTTACAATAACACCCCAGTGGATTAGAGAGTTTGGTGTCATGGTTAAGCCATCGGACATAGGGCTGGTAGGTACAGGGTTCGCATCCCGGTACCGGTCCCCACCCAGAGCGAGTTTTAACGACTCAATGGGTAGGTGTAAGACCACTATACCTTTTTTTTCTCTCACTAACCCCTAACAACTAACCCTCTGTCCTGAACAGACACCCCAGATTAGCTGAGCTGTGTGCCCAGGACAGCGTGTTTGAATCTTAATTGAATTATAGATACGAAAATAAGTTGAAATAAAATGAAACTGTCGCAGCTGTGTAGATGAACAGCATGTCCTGCTTCATTGCCCAATATATAAAGATTTTAGCGATATTTTATTTATTAAATGTGTAGAATTATAAGTTGATTTTTATAACTGCTACAGATCCAGAAAACAAAGTCATATATCTTATCCAGTCATACTTTGTACAGATTAAGTGCCAAGACCCGCAAATTAATTTTTTAAAAGCGTCATGGTGTTAATTACACGTTAACTGTATTTTATTGAATACATTTAGAGGTTTTAGTTAGATGAATCTTTTATATATTTTATTTCATGTTAAATGTTTTAAATGTGTTTTAATGTAATATTTATATATTTTATCTGTGTC